>NC_134677.1:6995000-7295000 GCF_024713945.1 Dermatophagoides farinae | reverse complement strand
GGTTGTTTTTGTCAAATATTTTTCCTAAGAAATGAATGATATAAATCTTAATGTGTTTTTTTTTCATTCAATAAAATCAAGTTTATCAATAATATATCTTGATGATGATCATCATCATCAATAATAATACCCGTTAGCACAATGTTATTTTTTTTTCTATTTGTTCCAGAAATATTTGATTTGATGCGTTGCTTGATTAATAATCAATTGTCTCTATCTATCTTCTTTTTTTTACTATAGTTAATCAATCAAGTCACAAGTTAAATGAACGAAACCAATAAGTAAAAATAGTAGTAACAAAAAAAAAAAAAAATTCAAATCTAACCATCGGATTGGTGGATGCTACCAAAATCGACAACTATCCAATCATCATAAACTTGATTGGTGTTGATTGAACTCGGGCCTACATTTTTACATACAAACACATAGTCATCATCAGACAGTATAGTAGTTGTAGTAGTAGTTCATCATTCATCATCATTCATCATCAAATATGAATTATGAATTTTTATTATAGTTGTTTTTTCGGTACATTCAATTCAATTTAGTTAGTTTTGATTTGATTGAATGATGTCGATGTTGATGACTTGGTTTTAATTTTCTTTTTTATTTTTTTTTCTTTATTCATCACTTGTTTCTTTTTCTTCAACAACACTTAGTTAACTAGTTGATTCAGTAGTAGCTCAACGATAGGGTCGATGTATTTTTTCTTGTTTTTTTCAAAAAAATAGATTTGGACATCGATCGATTTCTGTTTTATTGTTTTTATTATCGAATTTTTTTTAACAATTTTATTGAAAGAAAAAGAATATATTAATTTACATATATATCGTCATATTGAATTTTTTTTTGTGGCCACAATGGATTCATTACATCGTCTACAGGAACAGGAAGGCTATCCACGACATAATTCAACATCATCAAATGGCGAACCACGATTATCTTATGGTAGTCCTGGACGTGGAAGTGCCGGTGGTTTAGCAAATAGTTTTTTGGTTGACAGTCTTCGTCGTAGTGTTGATATGCCGGCCTATATGCAATGGCAAACATTGTCTACCGATGTATCGTTAAAATTACGGTAAGATTTTTTTTCATTTTGTATAAATTAATTTTATTTTTTTTTTAAATTATCAATTTCATTATAGACAAGGTTCCATTCGAATCAACAAAAGGTATTATTATAACCGATAATAATCATAAATCAATCAAGTAATAAAAAAAAATTGAAATGATTTACATAGCAACATTGTCGAATGGACATCGATCGATGAACATAATGAAAAAACGCCATTAATGGACCAATCAATGGATAAGGAAGAATCGATTCGTTATGCAGATATTAATTGCAATGAAACAACGAAACCAAACGGTAAGTCAATTTTGTTTATTCGTCAATCCATTTCATTCATCATTCATCATTTATCGTCGTCGTCGTCGTCGTCGGAATCAAGATGATTTGAAATATTAAGTAACAATTTAATTCCCTTCGATAACTGATCTTCATTGCAATCATCATCTTTTTCTTCGATTGCCATTATTGCAGCTTTTTCCACCAAAGGCAAATCTAAACCTATCATTTGTTTATCGATATATTTGGCGCATACATTTGATAGATAATAAGCCAATGATTTGAACCAATCCTGTTTGATTTGTTGAATCCAACAACAATAATTGGTCAAATATAGATCATTGATAAGTTGTCGATTCTCACCACTAATGGCCATAATTTGATGCATATCTAAATAGGGATCAAAACGTTTGTCAGTATCAAAATGTAGAAAGAAAAACAAAAATAAAACAAAATTGAGAATCGAATTTCATTTCGAAAAACTTACCGAGTAAACATTTTAATATAGCATTCGAACCAATAGACATGATTTTGATGACATCATTAGCCACTTTAATCGACAATCTCCAATGTCTATACAGTGGATATATCAATGATCGACGTATGCAATTGATCAACATATACTTTGCCATATCATATTTATTGTACAATAATGAATGCAATCGATCGCCTGACATTTGTTGATCATTTAATGGTGTCCAATATTCAAAACAACTTAAGGTAGATGATAATTTTATTATGGTCCATGATGATTCTACAGTGTGTTCAAAATCATTTGTACGTAAATCATAACAATAGCCATATAGTATATCAAATAGTCCAAGTATCAATGCTTTTTTAGTAGCAGAATCATATTTAATAAATTCACGTTTCGGTATATGATCAATGATATGTTCTCTATCTTGATCGTTCAATATTGTTGATGAATGCCATTCATTCCAAGGTGCCGATAATTCAATTATTGAATCAATAATTGATTCATCTTCATATAGATTTGCTAAATAGTGTTCTTCATTGAAATCATTTGATTCTTGTCTAAGACGTTCAATACGTCTTTGAGCAAAGGTTTTTTCACCTGGATTTTTTATATCGAATAATTCATTTATTTCTGAATCATTGTTCATAATAATATTCGTAAGACTATTGGCAAATCCATATGGATGTTGGCTTAATCGAATATTGTCTGTGTCTGGAATCGTTTGTTCTATTGTCCAATCAAATTCTTCATCTTCCTCGCCATTGTCATCATCATCATCATCACCATTTTGAATTTTGACAGCTGCTTTGAAGAACTTCGATTAATCTTTTACCAGGTTTTGTTTTTGGCTTGGCCAACAATTGTCCAATCAATTCAAGATTTTCAAAATGTTCGCCTGGATTTTTTTTCGCTACAGGAATTTTAAGCTCATTTGTTTCGCTATCATAATTGAATGTTAATTTTTTTCTATTCAATTCATCCAAGTCTTCGTCATCGTTGCCGTTTGTTATAATAATTGTATCACTTGATAATACTTCACCAGGTAATTCTAAGCGAAGATAATATGGCTCACCATAGAAAATGAATTCATTGTCTTGATGAAAAATTTCCACATTTTCGGACAATATTCGTAGATTAGTCACCCTGACAATCACGTATAGATTATCATGGTCTTGTTCGACTCGAAATAATGGCGTGATCATAGTTTTTTTTTCTGAACGAAAAAAAAAAAAAATTCAAACTGAAATAATAGACAAATAATTTGAAATTAATTTTTTTTCTGATATATACAGACAGCAGCTGGAAAGTTGGCGTGTTTTTATTGGTAAATACGGCGCTTGGAGCTGGTATACTCAATTATCCTGCAGCATATGATCGTCTTGGTGGTATTGTCATATCTACACTGTTACAATTTGTATGTATCATGTTTCTCATTCATGAACCCATCATTGAAACAATAACAAAAATTTTTGAATCAAATCCAATGATGATGATGTTGAACTTTGGAATCTAGGGCATCGTAATACTATTGGCTACAACAATGTTAGCATTAATTTGGAGTGCTGATCTTCATCAGGACACCACCTACCATGATGTTCTTAGATCGATGGGTGGTAAACGAGCACAACAATTAGCGGCAACATCAATTATGAGCACTTGTTTCGGTGTGGATGTTACATTTTTGATCATTATCGGTGATCAATTTGATAGATGTGAGTTTTTCAAACAAACAAATAAAAATTCCCACAATTGATTGGCTAATAATAATTGATTGTGTAAATTATATATAGTATTTTATACGTTTATTGGACACAATTTTTGTGAAACATTTTGGCTGTCCAGAACATTCACCATAATTGTAACGGCAGTGATATTAATTTGGCCAATTTGCTATTTTAAACGATTGGATTTTCTTCGTTATTTATGGTAAATATATAATCCTGTAATAATCAATTGATTTTTGAATACTAAATTCATTTACATTTACAGCATGTTAGGCATTTTTGCTATGATCTATGTCGTTTTTCTGAATGTCTATGAATATTATGCATTGGACGTTGTTCCTGGTCAGATTAAAACTAGGTAAGTTCTATTGTATCAAGTAATATATGAATATATAGGATTTTTAATATGAAAATTTTTTCATCAAATCAACATATATACAGTCCTACAAGTATAATAGCAGCATTTGCATCATTACCGGTTATTTGTTTTGCATATCAAACACATGAAATTGTATTGCCCGTATATTCAAGTTTGGCTAAACCACGTGCAACAAATTTCATTAAATCAACTATATTCTCATTAATATTGTTATTGGTCATCTACAATCTGGGTGGATCATATGGTTATATAACATTTGGTGATAAAGTTAAAGCCGATATTATTCAAATGTACGATGCAAAAGATCCGGTCGTAGCATCAGGTATGGCAAAACAAAATTCAACATTTTTCATTTTTGAATACGTTTGCCAATTTTTTTTTTCGAATTCAATAGGTATCATTGCATTGATCATCAAAATGGTTAGCACATATGTTCCGATTATGTTCTGTGGTCGGTAAGTGCATTCATAATTTTTTTTTTTGAAGCTCACACATCATCATTCAACATTTATTTTGACTCATGATTGTGGTGATGACATGAATGATTCTTCGGAATCATTTTAATGATAGATCGGGATGTTTTTTTTTCCAAACACACACAAACCTTAAGGCTTTGTAGCGATTTTTTGATTATATCTGTGTATGTGTGTGTTTAAGCATTAGGATAGGTTAATTATATACTTATCACATTATCAGATATCGATAGATGGGTGCAACATAACATACACATATGCATAGTTGACCATTCATTTGATAAATGTAGCTGTGTCATCATCATCATCATTTTCAATGGAATAAGTCTAATAATAATAATAATAATAATGTAGCACATACCAAACCACAATAACCTATGACCTTTTTTTTCATTGTGGATTCAAAAATTTTTTTTTTATTTTTCCTTTTCTACCCAACTATTATATAAACAAACAAATAAATAATAATGATAAAAATAAGTGGTGCATTGGATGGCCTATACGCTGAATGGTTTAAATTATCAACCGAACAATATATTAAAGGCGAACGTGTACGTCGTATAACTATAACAACATTATGGAATATATTCGTATTGATATTGGCTATTGTAACACCGAATATTACAATCGCTATAGAAACATTGGGTATGTGATTCAAATATTTTTATATTGATTGATTGATTGATTGATTGACAGTTCGCGATTGAACTGATTATGGCTCGTGTCTCTACATACACACACACACACACAGTAGTCATATAGAAAAAAAAATGATTGACAGATGCTAAATATCATTACAACATTGTGAATGACATTTATTTTTAAATTTTTTTTTCTATTTTTGTTATTTTTATTTTAAAAAAAAAATTTTAGGTTCATTGGCAGCCTGTAATGTATTCGTATTTCCGGGTATTTGTATGGTTTCATTGGCACGTCGACATCTAAATGGCTATTATGCTAAAATGAATAATGACCGTCGTTTATTACAAAATCTTGAAGGCACCCGAACCTGGCGCTACATATGGAATTTTTCCTATTTCTATGGCGTATTTATCATTTTTTTCGGTATTGCTATGTTTGTTTTAGTTTTTGTACAAGTTGGCATTGATATAACGTCAGTAACTACCGGTGGCAATGAAAGTGAATTCACTTGTCTTTAAACTATCAAACATCAAGAACATCATCATCATCATCATCATCATCATTACACCAAATGATTTTCATATAAACATTCAGAAAAAAAAGATTTGGATAAACATTACGATCGAAGGTTATTTTTCATATCAGGTCTCATTTTTATTATCCATTTTTGTTTTAAATTTTATTTATCTAATAACCTTGTTTTTCAACATGTGGCTGGTGAATGTTGTGTGAATGCAAAGACGATGATAATTTTGATGTAGAAATTCAATTCTAACTATGTACATTTTTTTTTCTTTGTTTCTTTCAATAATTTTCTCGTTCTATCTATCTATATATTCTATATGTTTGTCATATGTGACTTGATACTTTGAATTATTTTTTTTTCTATTGAAATATATTTACAAGTGATAAAATAAGTGCAAAATTGATTAACGAGATTTTTTTCTTGGATCTAATCTGTCTATCTATCCAATCATCATGAACTTGACGAATGATTATTTATTAGAAATGAAAAAAAAACTTACCCAATTTCATTTGATCATTCAATGATAAAAATGATGAATTTCCAAAATTGAAATCGTATGAAAGAAATGAAAGAAAAATCAAAGGGCAATTTTTGGTTTTAATTATTTTGTTGTTGTTGTTGTTGTTGTTGTTGTTGTTGACAAATATAAAATTGGAATGAAATGAAATGAATTGCACGTGGTTAACATATGTTGATGCATGTTGATCAATAGATGTCAATACAGAGTATTTTTTTTATACTAAAAAATTATAGCGCCATCTTTTAATGAAAAAAACTGACACATTTTGTATTTTTTTTTTGATTTGTTGTTATAAATAATTAATATACATGTATATTCATTTGTACGAAGACACGATCACGATTATATGATCTGGAACCTGAAATTGGCTAAAAAAAAAAATTTATTTACACCAAATATAATTTATATCACCATGAAAAAAATATCACATTTTAGGTTAAATAATAAATATATATATAGCGTGTACATTGATCGACCAAACATATTGATCCATATGGAGAGAGGGAGAGAATGAAGAATTGTCAAAAAAAAACCAATGAATTGTTAACGCTTCAAATTATATAATTTAATTGGGTCTTATCTATATATTCTGGTTCTGTTAGTGTACCTTTTTTTTCATAGGTGGAAAAAAATATATATATAAAAAATTCGATGAATTTATCAATGCAACAACTAATCTTCTAAAAGAATCTAGAATCTAGATCATTAAATCTTTTTTTTCTATAGAATTCATTGGAATTAAGCTTTTTTTTCATTTCATTTTATTTTTTCTCACGAAATATAGTATGTGAAAAGTAATAATAATAGCGTTGGTGCTGATAATTTGTTTTTTATTTTTTTTTTTTGGTCAGAAACAACAGAATCGATTCATTTGTGGGCCATTGTCAAATAAATTATAGACTAAATGTATTGACAAATTGTTGACGATAAAATTCTCATTTCTAATCTATTATTATGTGTGTGTGTGTGTGTTTCATGAAAACTTTGAAAATGAAAAAAAATTGGTAATAATTATTGTATTTTTTATTTCACAAATTCTCCTCTATAAACAAGAGAGAAAAATAAAACATGTAAGATGTATGATGATAAGCTGGATAATAGGGTAATAAAATTGGAATCCAATATTGGAAATTTCAAACAACTATCGAAAGGTTCAAGGTACTTTGTGAAAGATTATTTTAATCACAATTTATTATTCAGAAAAAAAGTACAAATGTTGAAACATCATCATCGTCATCATCATCATAGTAAACAAATGAATTTTTAATTTTGTATCTTAAAGAGTAAAAAAAAAATAATCATCAATCGATCTTAATATTTATATATAGAATGCTTTAAAAAATAAAAGCATCATCATAATCTTCGATTATTTTCATTTTTTTTTTTATTTTGATCTCAACACATGTTATACAAATGTTATATAGTTGGAATAAATTATTAATTATTTCTGAAACAAGATAAACATCATTATCATTATCATCATTATTTGGGTGACAAATCTCAACAACAGCAAGAAAAATTGATGGAAAAAAGGTACATTATCACAATTGATGAAAACCTTGAATTGAATTGAATTTTTTTTATTCATTCAATTCGATATGATAATCTTGTTGAGATAATTAAATTTTTCAACAACAACTACCGTGAAATTCTGTACTGAGTAGATTGAAAACAAAAATTGTTCGGTAAAAAAAACAACAACAACAACATTTATAAGAATTCTAAATTGAAGAATCGTTAATTCATGTGATCAATGTTCACCATATTTGTGTGTTTGATAAATTTCGTCTACCCGGGAAACATTATTATTTCCATTTCTATTGGACAAACATCAGGAATTAAGCAAGAAAAAAAAATTCGTCAAGAATTGGTTCAAGGTCCAAATAATGAATTCATCCTATAGCAGCAGTGCAAAAAAAAAAGAAAATAACAAGGATTTATAATGTTGTATGACCATTCAACCAGAATAATATTCGTATAACATGTATGTATGTATGTTATCGAGAATCGGAATTGTTTGATAAACGTCTATTATTGACAAAAAAAAAATTTACAAATCAAAACCGTTTTAAAAAAAAGTAGTTAAAGTTTGACAAAAGTTTTATAGACTCAATATTTTTTTTCGAAATTTTCTCGTTTAAAATTCTAATTCGTAACGGGCAGAAACAGCTAAACAGAATTTTTTTCTATTAGAATCACTTTTCATTTAATTATCGATCAAATTCTCTATTATTGATGTTGAAATCTATAGTTAATGTTATTCGGTGTATTTTTTTTTTTACTCTCTCACTATGTGTGATGCTAAAACCTTGGAACGGAAAAGCAAAAAAAAAAAAAAAAAATAGCTAAACTAAACTAAACATCGAACATCGAGTGCATTATATCAATAGCTAATAATGATAATAACAATGAATCGGAATGAAAAGCCATGAAATTGTTTTTTTTTTCATTCTCACATTTCCAATACAAATGTGGCTACGATAAAATGGCTTAACCAACACTGGAAAAAAAATTTTTTTTCCTTTACGGAAATGAAAAAAAAAAATAAAATATATAAAATACAATTCCCTAGTAACAGATAGTCATTTATTGGGCATTTTTTTCCCTCTTTCTCTCTCTTTCCTCTCCGGTTATAATGATCCATCATATCTGGATCTGGATGGATGGATCATCATCATCATATTTTGTTTTGTTTCAATACTGTTATAATATTTGTATAAATAACATCACCAGAACGAAAGATTGAACTCATTTCACTCATCAATCATTTTTTATTTTTCATTGTTTTCTTAATGAAAATATAATCATAATAATAATCATCATCATTAAATATAAATAAACCAATATATTGGCCATCATCAACATCATCGTGATCATCACATGGATATGTTGTAATCATATATATATTCTGTGTGTATGTAAATATTAGGTTTGTCATAATTTTGTTATTGTTGTCATTATGAATTCATTTCAATGATGATGCCTTATGATTCATTTGTAATTCTTCATTGTTTCGTATCATCTCAACAATATTTTCATCATGTTGAGATTTCAAATGAAATCTCAAGAATTTTTTTTTTTTTGCATAACAAAACAAGATTATTATGCAATTATGATGATGATGAAAACAAGCGAATGATGGTGTTATGTTATTTTTATTTACATTCATCATCATCAAGAATAATGTTGATGAAAGTAAAAATTAGAATTCAAATTCAGAAATAATGGATATGGTAATTGTGTTTAATTTATTTTTTTCGACAAATTTTTTTTTGTATTCTAAAACGGTAATTTTACTTTTTCCACGCACACACACACATAATTACAAACCAAGGTAAATATTTTCTTCATTCTCTCTCTCTCGCCCCCACTTTGTTTTCGAAGCCATATGATTACACACATACACTTGACTGGAAGAAAACAAATCTTTTGTACCACACACACCGTTACAACGATTCGATCGAAACAACGTTCCTGTATTTTACCAAAAAAGAAAATCTCACACAATCAAGAATGATGAAAATAAAGGAGAAAATGAAATAGCATGAAAATGAAAAAAATTTATCATATCGACCTTTTCTGGATTTCTAGATGATGACGTTCATCATTATTCACTAGAGAATTATTTCGTAACCACACATAAGGAGAAAAATGTCGATTCAAGACGATTGCATGACATTACAGTGTATCCAACAGATGAAAAATATTCGATTAAATTAATCATTCTTCATTCACATTTGTGTAATGGAACTCTTTGTGTTTCTTATTTAATCGATATATATATGTTATGTATCAAATAAGAGGAAGTATAAACCTCTAAATTATCATTGCTCAAATTGTCCATATTTAATCGATATATATATATGAATGTACTATGAACGAATATTCTTTCTACTTATTCATGTTGATTCCGGTAATTATTTTTTCTATCTCTCTATTTTTTTTTTGTTATTATCAATCAATGAATGATGAAGAGAATTTGACAAAAAAAAAATGAATTTCATCTGGGAAAAAAATTTTTTTTTTATGATTTGTTTTTCCAATAATGTTACGTAATGTTTTCTCCATTATTTCAATTGAATAATTTAACATTTTTTTTGACGAATATTCATCTCATATACAATTAAATTAATGGAGTCTAAATTTGTGAAATATTGGATCAGATAAGGACAACCTGTAAAAAATTCAGTCCACCAATGATGATGACACCTTTGTGTGGGATTTGTTCATTGTTCATGTGGAATATCATAGAAAAGTAAACATCGATCTGTTATTGAAGAATGTATCTTTTTTTCATCATACAAATATAGATATATTTTCATGATAAAAACTACCAAGATATAGATAAAAGATTTGAAACACTAGATTTGAAGATGGTAAAAAATAATTTTTCGTTGAAAAATCAAAAAACAAAACAAAAATAAGGTGTACAAAAGAGCTTAAATGTCAACGAAAAGAATGAAATCTTATGCAAAATGTATGAAGAATTTTAGAAAGAAGAAAAAAATGTATGACCAAAACCTAGAGATCTAATGATCAATCACATTGTGTAATATGTACAACGATCTTGTGCTAACATTGTTAAATTTGAGCCATATACTTTTTTTTCTTTTTTGTAAAGTGTTTTCAGTAATACTATGCCAAAATTAATTCGTGATGATCGTTTTTTTGTTGTTGTTGTTGTTGTTGTATATTCAAGCGAATAAAAACCAATCATAATGGGAGAACGACCAGCGCATGATTGTTACAATGCGCGTTTATCGTTTATTCTTGACGAATATATGTTGGAGCCCATCATCAGCCCAAGAATACAAAATCGTTCCGAATTCGAATATAAAATGTATGACACACACACACATACACACACACATCAAATCAATACTTGTTTCAGTTAAAAACGTTTTCATTATACATTTCATTTTAAATTTCGATTCTCGATTCGCGTGTTTCATGATGAATAAATTGCCAATTTCATCATAATACAAAATGATGATTGTTTGACAACAAACACAACAACAACAAGAACAATCCTTGTTCAAAATGTCGACAATAGAATTGTCATTTTGCTACCAACAAATAACCATGATCATCATGCAAATGATAAAATATCAAAATTCCATCAATAATATTTCGATGATGATCAAATTAAATTTAAATTTTCAAAACAGCAAAATAATTCCAGATTTTATTCCTGTTTATCATTGTCATTGATTTGTTTTTTTTGCTAAACATTTTGATACCATATTCTTCTATACATTGTTTGACATTTATCTGTGGGCGTTGATTCTTGATTTCCATCATTTTTGTTTGTATTGTTTTTCTTTTAGTGAATTGGTTTAAGCATTTGCTAACACACACACACACTTCAAACTTTTCGTGTTGAAAAGATTCAACAACAATAAATTCATCTAAAATCAACAAACAAACAAACAACCAACATCTTTTCTGATTTATTTGAACACAAAGTAAGAAATTCTTTTTTTTTCTTTGTACAAAAATCTCCTTTGATTCATGCAATGATTCTGTGGAATTTTAAAAATAAATTATTTCTTTGCTTAATTCAATTTGTATCCATATAATTCTTTCGTTTCTGTTTGTTTGTTTGTTTGTTTGTATGTATGCATGTATTTGTTCCGGAGAATAACAGTGAAAGCACTGGAAACAAAACGAAATGAAACAGAATAGTATTTGGTACATAATACGAAACATTACAAAAACATAGATAAACAGATTAAAACATTTCGATTGAATATTTAATGAAAATTTATTTGTTACAAAAAATGTTAAAATGAAAAGTTAATGTGGACCTCATTACATGAATAGTTAAAATCAGTTACATTTTAAATCTCTTTATTATCATTCAATCTTGTCATATTTGTTTATTATATCATATTGGCTATGAATTTTTGGCCATGAATCTTTATCTTGTCAGTGAATAATAATGAATTGATGTTATTATGTTCAGAATTTTGTTTGTAATATTCTCAAACTTATATTATCATTATTTAAGCATCAAAATTATCATCACTAGTACATAGAAAATAAAAGATTTGTAATTCGATTTACTAAGAAAAATATAGTTTGATGATGATGATGATGATTAAGAAGTTTATTTTTCGTTTCTTATGCATATTATTAGAATAATGTGTATGTATGAATTTTCTCATTATAATAAATTCCAACGAAAATTATGAATGGAAAAAAATTTTGTATGAATTGTCCAATGTGTTATGGAAAATGTTTTCAAAAAAAAAAAAAATTTATATTTTACACACCATTTACACACTAATGAACATATGAACTTGAAGTATTTTTTTTCTCTTCTTCAAATTCGACCCAATTTCCAAAAAGTCGAACAAAAATATCTTGTTCTTTTGCATTTTTAAGGTTACTGGCATATGTTGAATTTGGAAACAAAATATAACCAATATAGAAAAAATATAAAAGTTAAACAATGATACCCATCATATAAATAATCGGCTTATTTGTGTGCCAATACACTGATTCAAGTTAGAATGATAGTTTCAGAACAAACAAAAAACTTTTCCATCGTATTTGGAATCAGTTTCGTTTGAGTGATTTTCGAATTTTCATCATTCCAATAGTAAGATGATTAATTCGTGATTTGATATCGAAAAAAAAATAACAACGGACATCAAATCATTTTTATCGGGTGAATTTACAATGTTATTAGTTTTGTAGCAATGAAAAAAAAGTATATTTTTTGGTGGTCAACAAGTTTAGATTTGATTATTATGATTATTCAAATAATGAATACAAAATTTTTCATGCTAATATTTTATGCCTTCAGACAATATTAAACATGAAAAAATTTGCACAGAATATTTTTACAAATTATTTTATGGAAAAAAAATAGAAAAAAAATCCAATAGCCTCAAGTTACAAAATTTTTTTTCTGCTGTTTTCATATTTTTTCACCGAAAAATAATTTTATCCAAAACAACCATTTATTATTGACCAATGGAAAAAAATCTGTTATTGTAACCATTCTGAATTGATGAATTTGATAGAATAAAATTTTGGATCAAAAAAATCAAAAAAATAAAACAGATGATGATTGTGGGTAATTCATATTTCAATTTGAATGACATTTTTGATAGTTAAATTGCGTTTAAATATAGCTATGGTATCATCATCATCATCATCAAAATTAATTTAATTAAGATGAATCTATTCATTTGAATGAATTTATTGTCTTATCATCTTCATTCGTTCGATATGTTTACATATGAAAACATGAAGAAAAAAATAAAAAATAATTCTAGCTTAGAAGAATTGGGCGCGATGATGATGATGATGATGATGATAGGATAATGATAAAGAAAATGACGTAAAATAATGGAGGGGGCAATGATTGCGCATATATGAAACATATGATATGATCATCAGATATATCAATAATAAGAGAAATTTACATTGTTTAATAATGGATTAATATTTCATTATTCATTCATATAGTTCAATGAACATATGATATTTTTATGAATTTTTGAAAGCTTTTTTTTTCTTTATAACAAGCCTTTCCATCATCATCATCGTTATCATTTAAACAAAAATTATAAATCAATCAATCAACGTATTAATTATTTGTTATTGTTTGTTTGTTTTTTTTTAAATCATATGTCGAATCTATATAGAAATAGAATAATCATTCTATATATAGTTGAAAAAAATAATGGCCGATCCATCATGGTTGGATAAGAATAATATTACATCTGTGCGATTGAAAACATCGACCGGAACAATTGAAATTGAACAGTTAGAAGCATTCGGTGTGTTTGGACAGACATTTCTAGTCGTATTGTATTCGCTTACAACATTTTTTGCATTAACGGGCAATACATTGGTTATTCTTGTTGAAATATATGGACGTCGTTCAGCAAGAAATCTTCAAAAATTTCTAATCAATCTTGCCATCTCAGATCTATTGTTGGGTGTATTGGTCACACCATTTATTTATACGGATATTATGTTGGTATGTTTTTTTCTTTCCATTTGGAATATGAAAAAAAATCGTATTTGACCAGATGAATATTGAAATAATAAATCTAGAATAATTTAATCAATTTTTTTCTTTTTTTTTTTTTTTTGATCCAATCACAAAAAGGGTCGTTGGGTATTTCATCCGCTTCTTTGTCCGGTCACACAGTTTGTTCAATTGATGTCTGTATTCGTGACAACGTATACGTTAACATTCATTGGCATCGAAAGGTATGAACAACAACAACAAAAGCTGGCCACTCTTTTTTAAAAAAAAAAATTGGATTTTTTTTTCTCCATCATAAATGATGTTGAAAATTTTCTCAATCTTCAAAATTCTTGTTGTTTATTCCAAGAATCAAGTTTCTAAATTCTTGTTAAACGTTGTTATTAGGAATAATGTTGAGAGATTTGTTTTTATAATAACAACACAATTATGATAAGAATGTTGACATTCTTGTGTTGCTGTTATGTCTCCCTCTTGAATGTTTTTTGAAATTGCTTTTATTCAAATTATATCGAAAAAAATGGACTGGTCTTATTTCAACTATGATAATTAACTAGAATTTCAGAAATGTTGAAAACTGAGAATTTTTTTTTTCATGTCGACAACATATTTTATTGTCATATTTTTTTCATATTTATTTTGTATGATGATTTCCTTTTTTCATTTTTTTTTCATTTTGATTTCTGTTTTTCATTTCATTTTATTTCATATGATAGATATTTTGCCACATTACATCCATTATCATCGGCAAATACATGGCTACGATCACATGGTAATCTAGTACTACAATTAGGTTGGATATTTGGAGCAACATTAGCATCATTTAGTATACAGAATACTAGAGTAGTGGCCTTCAAATATGATAGTAAAACATATTATGATTGCGCCAATTGGGTGGACGTTGCCGAAAGAGATATGCAAATATATGTAACATTATCATTCGTATTGACATTTGTTTTGCCGATAATATTCTTGACAATATCTTATGGTGCTATTGGACGACGTTTGATGCGTACACAAAAATATTGGTGCTCATATCGACAGACGGTACCATTTAGTCAACATTCAGCATCAAGAACACATAGTAGTAGTTCTTCACACAATAATAATGTTGATGGCAATATTAATATCAATAATAATAATAATAATACAACAACAAAAACAAGTTTTATTCGAAATAAATCCACCCGAAAAACTGTCAAGATTAAATTATCCAATTCAAACGGTCTAAGTGGTGGTGGTGGTGGTGGCGGTGTTGGTTGCAGTCATATTGATTCCAATGATTCAACACGTATGAATTCATCAACACAAAAATCATCAAAAATGACTAATGATTCTAATCATACGACTAGTAGTAATAATAATACAAGTAAAAGTAGTAACAATAACAAAGTTATTGTCCGATTTGATAAACGGAATGCTGAATTTCTAAACAAAATGAGAGTAAGTGATGCTTATACGTTTTTTTTCTCATTTTCTTTCGTTATTAGCCATTATTATGATTCCTTTTTTTTTGATTCCATAAATATCCACAATTCGTTTAATTCATGATCATGTGTATAAGTGGATTTTGATATATGATGAGAAATGGATAGAAAAACAAAACAAAACAAATCAAAACGGAAATTAATCATATCGCATATTACGTTCAAAATGAATATTGAATAAATTTTCTCTCTCTCTCTTCTCTTTTTTTGCCACATTCTCGATTTAATTCTAATAATATAAAATAATAAAAACAATCATAATCAGTTTGTTTTCATTCATTCATTCATTCATCATCATCGACAAAAAAAAAATAAAAATAAATCGAATCGTAGATTAAATACAATTCACACTATTATGAATGTGTGTGTGTGTGTGTGTGTGTGTGTGTGTGTGTGTGTGTGTGTGTGTGTGTGTGTGTGTGTGTGTGTGTGTGTGTGTGTGTGTGTGTGTGTGTGTGTGTGTGTGTGTGTGAGTGTGTGATTGAGTGCATGGAACAAACACATTTAGGAAAATTCGAGAAAATTGTCCTACGGGTTTCATTTAATCTTGCCATATTGTCGTTATATATCGTCTTTTGGTAATACTCATTCATAATAGTTATACAAGATTCATTGGTATGAAAAATAAAAACAAAATTATAATAAGTTTGAAGGAAAATTACTTACAAAAGAGAAAAAAAATAGTTAATATAAATTCTGATTCTCATGAAATTAGAGATTTGATCAACAAAAAAAAACTTTTGGCTGTTCACTGTAATCATGATAGAGATAATGAATAGAAACAATTTCATTTTTTTTGTGCAGAACAAGAGGAAATAAACAACAGAATGATTTTTTTTCATTTTGTTAATAACTTTTCCGATGAAATAAAATTCCTATCCAGATGATGAATGCGAAAAATGAATTATTTCCCTATATTCTCATCATATTTTATCTGATTATCTATCACAAACTAAATGATAATGATGATGATGACGATCGATTTATTTCGAAAAGAATCGACCTTGACATTGAAAATTATTCACAATAAATAATGAAGTCATACAATGTTTAGATTGTAATTGTAAACGTTAAATTAGTTTCATTATGATTATTTCAATAAAATACAAATGCACCTTTGTATTTTGTGTAAAAATTCCTGTCACATGTTGATTTCATTTCAAAATTTTATCGATAATAATGTAATTATTATATAATTAATTATTATTTGTATTTTTCTTTCTTTCATTTTTATTTCTTTATCGATTATAATTCTAATAATATAAACAGGTATTTCGATTATTAGTTGCTGTTCTTGTTTTATTCATTATTTGTTGGTTACCAATCAAAATATTCATGCTCATATTGGCCTTTCGTCCATCGATCGTTTATCTGGATTCAATAACAAGCTATTATATTTATTATATCTCATTTTTTCTCTGTCATTGGCTTTCAATGGCCAATAGTTTTGCCAATCCAATTCTATATTGTTTTATGAGCAAAAGCTTTAGGGTATGTGTATAAAAATTGAATGAATGTTTGATTATTATTCTAAGTTTATTTTCTTTTTTCCTTTCTTTTCCGGTTTTCGTGCGTCGAATCGATTTATTCATTCAATCATTCTTTTTTTTTAATTTCAATGGCCAAAATAGGCAGATCTTTGCGATCTATTTGTTTGCATATGCACTAAATTAAATATTTGCATCAAATCTTGCGAAACATTGAAAGAAAATCATCCAAATAATAATAATTATCGTCATCATAATCATCATCATCATCGAAAACAGCAACAGCAGCAGCAACAACAACAACAAGAACAGCAACATTATAAATCATTGTTATACGATCAGCCACAAGCAACACAACGTCCTTATAATTATTGTTTAGCATCGATTAAAGAATCAAATAATGAAAATAATGACAACAATAATATCGTCAATAATAATAATAATAATAACGATATCGATAATGAATCCAAATTAATTGATCCAGTACAACAATCATTGGTTCGTAAGGATTCATTAGAATCATTGGATGCATTAGAACCATCACCAATACCATTAGTAATTACAACAACAACACCATCATCTTCATTACGATCACCTCAATCATCATTTAGAATGAATAATAATAAGAGAAAACAATTTAAATTCAATTGTAAACATAAATTCTTGTCCATGGTTTCTGATACAATCGGTTATGATAATAATAATGACAATGAAGATGTTAATGTTGATGATTTGCCCGATATTGTCGAACAAACAAAAGTATTTGCATTTTTCAAATTGAGTTCCATGTAATAGAAAACAATTTGTTTGTGAATACATCCACACACATACACACACACACACACATTCAGTATTAAAAATAACAAAAACAAAATCAAACACAAAAAAAAGAATTGACGCAAGCGCGCGTAAAATTGATATAAACAAATTCAAAAATACAAAAAATTTGCCATCACCAACATAGATGGCATTAGCTTTTCTGTTTTGTTTTTTTTTGTAGAATTTATCCAAAGAATTGCCTTCACATTCAATATTTTTCACTTTCACAAATGTATAATTCATAATTCCATTATCATCAAGATGATAATGGCGTTGAAGCCATATCACCTTAATACATTATGCCGAATTATTATTATCATATCCAGAATTTGTCCATAACTACCGTTGTGCTACGATGATGCATTTTATTATTATTATTATGATGATCAATATCAATACCAATACCAATATCAATATTTTCTTTTTTTTGTAAACCAAATACAAATTGTTGATGTTATTGCCTCATGAATAATGATGATGATGATGCCACATTGTTGTGAATTATGGCATACAGATTTTTTTTTATATAATTTGTAATAATAATCAAGCTCTTTTTTCATCTATGGAAAGCTTTCATCATTATATTAATTATTATTATTATTATCATTATGATCATATAATCTGTTATTATCATTATATAATAATGTATGGAATTTCATATTTATTCTAATAAAAATAAAAAAAAAACACATGACTCCAAATGGATGTTTACCATCATCATCATTACATTATTGGTATATGAATGAATGAAATTTATGCAGACATACATTGAATATATATTGTTTGGTTTATTAATAAATTTAATTAATGAATCATAAAATATTTTTTGTTTCCACACACTAACATTTGGTAATTGATTTTGTTCAAGGGAAACAAAACAAATTTTTTAATTAAAATGTAAACATTTGATTTTTTTTTCAATCAACCATTATATGGATATCTCTGTGTATTCTGTTAATAATTTATTTTAAATCAAATCCACTCAGAGAATACTAATCCACTAATGATATCTTGAGCATTTATGATGTTATGTTGTTTTTTTTATAGTTTGGTTTTTTTCAAATTCTATTTCATTTCTGTTATTGTCATGTCAATATATTAATATATTGACCATCGAATTGTGAACAATAAACCTATATATATTATATGTGTATATGGCTGTATAAATATTCATTTGACAAACACCGAACCAAACCTATCATCTATAGCATAAAATTAGCAAAAAAAAAAAAAAAAAAAAGAAACAAAGTGATTTGTGGATGCTGATATTCGATCGTCTTAATGATTATAGACGGTACACTCACGGTATTTCGAATTTTCGATGCAGCATTTTCTTACGTGTTTGACGTAATAATACTTAGCTTAGAGATTATCATCATCATCATCATCATTATTATTACAATCATAAAGATTGGCCAAAACAAAACAAAAAAAATACTATACTGCAAAAAAAATGGGCAAAAATTTAGCAGGTCAAGAATGGTGAAAAAAAAAAATAGCGATAAAAAAGCCAGAGCCCACATAAACAAACTTATTACATGAATGATTTTCAACACAATGGCGATGAAAATTATATATTTGGAAAAATTTTTGAATTCATCTGTCTATTCAATTTATCTTTGTTTTTATTCATTTTTTGTTCTCTCTCCAAAAAAAATGTCTGCAAATGTTCCGGAATTAATCGTCGCTAGGAATCCAGATACCGATAGTAAAGACATGAAATTTTTTTTTTCGTATCTCTATGTTGATGATTATTGTTATGATAATTTCATTTGAATTTTTGATATTTTGTTCATTTTTCTTGAATTCGATGTTCTGGTATTTTATAGCAGAAATTTTTTCTATTTTTATTTTTATTTTTATTTTTTGCTAGCTTAGCTTTCTGGACATCTTATGAACTTATCATCGATGGTGGTGGTGGTGTACATTATGACCAGTAACGCACACACACACACACACATTCGACATAATTAGATTATCAAAATTGTCAGAAGGTTAAAAATAAAAATAGTAAGAATATAATGAAGAGGATGTTGATGATGAAAATTGTTAACAAAAAAAAACCATGCAGATATATACCAACACTGGACTCGTCAAAATTAACTTCAATCAATTGGTCATCTATTTCCGGCCATAATTAACTTGTTAGAAATTTTCTATTTGTCTACAACATAACATAGAGATGTAGCTAATTTTCAATCCAATTCAGATCTTGACTCTAGATTCTAGACCATAGAAATTTTTTTTTTTTTTTTTTTTGCTTGACCTGAAATTAATTTTTCATTTGTTTTGAGATGAAATTGAAAGATGATAATAAATAAAGCAATTTTCACCAATTTTGCTCATTCGTATGGTTAGTGAAAATTTTTCATAAATTTTTTAAAACATCATTTAAGTGTATGAACAAAATGTTGTTGGAGCCTCTTTTCATTATTTTTTTTTCATCTTTGACTCGACGGTACTAACATATCATATATATGGATCAAACTGATGATTTTGGAAAGCATCAGAAATCATTGAAAATTGAATTAAATTCCAACCAAACATAAAGAGTTCAACCATGACATTAAATCTTGTCTAGTTGGCCGTGATGGAATTGTTTTTGTTTTGTTTTTTATGATTTCTGTATATATAAGTCGAGAATATTCTTTTATACAATACAATCTTTTAAATTTTCTTGTTTTTTAAAAAAAAATTTGATTCATACTTTTACTGAATAAATATCATATTTTTTCATCATACGTGATGAATGCATGTTTGTATTTGTGTGTGTGTGTGTGTATGATGTGCGTGTCTGTTTGTATTTCAATTCGTGAATCTAAATTTTTTATTTATTATTATCTTACAAAAAAAAAACTAATGTTTATGTGTAAAGTCATCTATCCATTGTTATTGAAATGTTTATGTTTCAATTAGAGAAAATTAGATCTTTCTTTTTCTTTTTTTTTTGGTTGATTCACAAAGAAAACAGATAACTAAACACACCATGAATGAATGAATGAATGAATAAGATAGAATCAAAATCAATTATTGGTGATGGATGTATCATGACCATACTGGAACATTGTGTCTGTTTAAGATTTGTACATTTTGTATGTAAACAACAATAATAATGATAATAATCAAATGTATATCAGACAACAACAACAACAACAACAACAGTGAAAAATCCATGTGGCAATGCCAGAAATCCGATTGAATGTAAATTAGTTTTTTTTCTTTTCTTGATTTTTTTTCTGATAATGAACTTTACCAAAAAAAAAAAAATTCATTAATCAATTGAAATTGTCATTAAATTACTGAATCGGCTAACTAAATGATTAAACATTACATGATTGAAATAGTTGTATAGATTAAATATTCATTTATATTATAGTGTCTCTTATGTATAGTGTGTGTGTGTGTGTGTGTGTATCTTATAAATTTTATTTTCTTGGTCCATTTTTATTCATTGACATGATGACTATGTGAATGTCATTGGTTAATGGCTGATCTAAATGAATGAATAAATGAATGAATGAATGGTTTTGTATATGATATTTCAATTGAAATGAAATAAACCGGAATGAAAATTCTGTAATATAACATAAAACATAATATCCATTCAATGGTTTCAGTTAAATTATCCAATATCACACGAATAACGAATAACGAACAAACAAAAAAAAATTCTGAAAAAATTTCTGGAACTGCGCATTACACTGTAGTTACTATCTTCATCATCATCATCATCATCTATGTTGTGTGGTAATGTAGAGTAGAGAAAAAATTCTTATATCTTCATAATAATAATAATAAAAATTGAAATAGTTAGGGTATAGTATAGTGTGTTCATCCTTGTGAATGCGCGAAAAAAATATATGCTTTTTTTCCCTAAAAAAAAAAAAAAAATAAACCGACCAGAAGAGTATAAAAATGGTGAGTCAAGTTCAATTTATTTCCACATTGCATATGAACACATCCGGATCGTTTCAAGGAGGACATCCACATTCAACAACAACAACAAAAAAAAACACCACCAAAATAAAATATCAACCAGTGAAGAACATTCGACAAACTCAAAAATCAAGCCAAGCATCATAAGAATAATCATCATTGTCATCATCATCATCACCAACGACTAACCATCCATCTACACAAAAACGATATCGTATTTGAAAGAAAAAAAAATAACAAACGGAACAACCCGATTATTTTCACTTGGTCATATTCAACTGTCATTGTTGTCAAGGGTAAGTAAAGTGGAATAAAAATTAAAGCAGAAAAAAATGTCCTATCTAGTTATTTGGTTTTTTTTATACCATCAGTAACAATATTTTTCCATCTTTCTCACTTTTTCTCACACACACACACAGTTTTTAATCAAAGATATTTCCTTTTGTTAATCATGGTTATCATTTTTCGTATTTGTTAAATTGTGTTTGAAGTGTGAATGTAAGTGTGTGTGTGTGTGTATGTTTGAACAGAAAGACAGACAAAAAAAAAACGAAAATGTTGTTCACATAATTCAAACCAAATTTAATTGAATCCGAATAACAACATAAAATGAAAACATCAACAACATTCCATATCGTTTTCATAAGACTATTCGTAGTTGTATTCAATGATGATGATGATGATGAAAGATGATGATATTTAGGTCAGAAAGATCCACTTGAAAACTATTGTAATAGATGATGACCATGAATTCATCGATTGTATTCTTCATCATCATCATGAATAAATCCTTTATTAATTTTACCAAAAAAAAGCAAAATTCATTTTCATGACCTATTTAGATTAGATTAATCATATATCATCATCGTTTGAAGGTTTCTTGAATACCATTGAATGATAATATATTTTTTTTCAATTGAAGCAAGAAAATTAAATGATGAACACACAAAACACAAAATATGTTTTGTTACACACAGTTAGTAAATCATTTTGATTCAATGATGAAAAAAAAATTACTTAAACATAATGAATTGGTTTATATCACACATTCATATAATTCATGAATATATTGGTTATGTTAGACATGCAAAAAAGAAAAAAATTATTCTGCTGTTCATTTTATATTCATTTCATTTATGTGTGTGTGTGTGTGTGTGTGTGCGTATGTTTGTGTCCAACACATAAATCAACTGATGATGAAATTACTTATGAAGACATTATTAGAAGAATCCTAAAAATGCCAAAGAATCATCATCAAAGAATATAAATGTTTGGAGCGAGAAAAAAAAATTAAATTCATACATTGAAAAAATTCTTAGAATCTAACCAGAACAACAACAACAACAACAACAAAATTCAAGGATTATGCTTCATTTGATCGATTTGCATTCGTAATGAATGAACGCGAAAAAAAAAGTTGAAAATTGAAAATTCATGCATGAATTTTTTTTTGTCATTATTTTTTCACTTTTTTTTTGGAAATAAAAGGGAAATGTCGAAGAAAATGAAAGGAAATCATCATATTTTTTTTGTTGTTGTGGCTGCTGCTGCTAATATTTTTGGACACGTTTACTTTTTTTCCAGTACATCCGGGCTATTTGCTTTATTAAGTCAACAGCCTTTTTTTTGCTGATTTCGATTACATATTGAATGAATCACATATTGATTATTATTTGAGAGAAAAACTTTGAATATTTTGATCAAATTTTTTTTTGTCCTTCTTGTCATTATCATTATTCAATTGTATTGTTTTTCTTTTTGTTTGTTTTCTTTGTTGACAATCACTTGGCAAAAAAAAAATTCTAAAGAATTTCAATGTTCACGATGCTCAACAAATTATTAACGATAAAATCATCATCATCATCATCATCATCGCAAACGTCATCGTCATCGTCATCGTTGTTGTCAACAAAAATGAATTGGAAAAAAGATGGACAATTCGGTTTGTTTGTTTGGATATTCGTATTTGTTGCCGTGGCCACTTATTATCATTCATCATTGTCGGCTGAAGCATACCCAGTTAACTTAATGATGACAAGGTAAGCAAATAACAATCTTGTTGTTATCGAATGATTTTTGTCATTTTTTTTTTTGAAACACTTGAACTTTTCAAACAAACAAAAAAATCATTTTCATTCCTGATTTTTAATATTTTACGATTATATTTTCATAGTTAACTTTTAATAGTAATAATGATAAATAGATCAAGGATTCATTTGTTTTGCGCTTCATGATAGTAAATGGTAATGTTTTCGAATCGAATCGATTGTGAATAAAGATCATCAAAAAAAAAAAAAACTTAAAATCCTATTTGAATATTTTGGTCTGATATTCGCTTATTTTTCATTTAATTGGATCGATAGATTACTGCCAAAAAAAGGCTATCAAATTTTTTTGTCACAGAAATGGAAAACGAAAATTCACTATTTGCTATATACAATCATTCACGAAAACTTGTAATTCGAGAATCAAATTGTAATATTATGGCAATGTAAGATGAGAAATTTATTCCATTGTTTTGTGTTTGAATTTAAATTGAATTGAATTTTGTTTCAGAAACATAAAAAGAACAAAGAATGAAAATCAAACATTAAAAGTTTCTCTCTTGTCACAAAGCACATAACAATAACACATAAGCGATTGTTAGCTGCTGCTGTTCCATGAGACAGAATTTTCATTAAGAAATAATATTACTATATATAATGTTTGTAATATAATCTATAATATATTGAAAATTAGGATACATACGAAAAAAAAGAATCCATAGAATATAAGGATAAACAGAGTTGTAAAAAGTTTCATAACCTTACAAACTATACAAGATGATAATAATCAATACTATGTTAGCTATTGATATTTTGGTGATGGTAATAAATAAAAATTTCAATCATATGTTGTCAAACAAATTGAATCTGACGTAATTCGAACCACGAATTACATAGATTTGAGAGAAGACCTCAATTTGATTTTTTTTATCTATCTTTTTTTTTATTTCATCGGGAAAAAAAATCATAGGAAATATCCTGTAAACGTAGAGGTGGAGAATCCAGAAGAATTGATCAGTACGCTTGATAATTTGATTCAAAATATTTTGGTTGGAATCGATTCATCACATTCGAATAATATGCAGCAAATCACTGATAAAAGGTATGTTTGTCATTTTTGTCCCCTAAATAAGAGCTATAGAAATAATAAATAAAAGTTATTACAAGTTCCGTCAAAAGGAAACAAATACATTTTATTTTATTATAAATAATAATAATAAATATATATCTTGTGTAATAATTTCCTCTTTATCTATTGATTATTTCAACATGTGTGAATAACGCAACACAAAACTACTGTTACTGCCTACATAGTTCTGGAACAAACAAACGAGGCATAGATCTTGGATTGTCGCGGGGATTTTCCGGTAGCCAAGCGGCTAAACATCTAATGGGTATGTCGGCAGCCAGTTTTGCAAATGGACCTGGTCGAAAACGTTAAGAAAAAAAAACATAAATGAAACGTAAATAAACAAACAAACACATAAATACATTTGTAGTGGATGATAAAAGGTATATTGGCATAAAGTTCATATTATAACCATCATAATTATCATCAGCAATCATCATCAATAATAACATCGTCATTATCATGATCATCGAAAAAAAAATTATTATCCAAATCAATCAATAATAATAATAATAATCGTTCTCTCTCTCTCTCGCTTGATTGTTGTTGTCGTTTCTTTCATTTCCACACATACACACATACACAACTTACACATCAATTGCACACTATATCAGAATTTTCATAAATGTATTAGCAGCAAATTATTATTATTATAAAAAAAAGCAAATGAAATGGAATTTTAATGTTTATATGAATCAGGAAGAAAATTCTTATTTATTATCATCAATATATTTATTTTTATCTTTAATTTTTTGAATTGATTGATTCATTGTAAACAAACAAGAACAGATAGACAACAGCAACCACAACAATAATATTAATAATAATAACAGCTGACAAAGAAAAATGAAATCATTTGTTTGATGATTAAGTTTTAATGCAAATTTTGAATTTAAAGTTTTGATTGATTGATTTTGTTTTCTATTATTATAAATCATCTTTGCCGTTCGATATTATCAAATAATCTGGTCAATTATTAAGTGTTCTTTTTTCCACTTAGTTCCATATCTATATTTTGTTCAGTGATGATGAACATATAAAAATCAATTTTCATTTTGAAGAAAAAACCAAAAAATATCAAATAAATAAATATATCATTATTTCGTTAATAAGTTTTAATACCACCACCACCACCACTTACATTTTTTTGCGTTATGTATCGTGCTATAATAATAATTCATATCATATATAAAAACAAAAGATTGTCAAGTCAAAATACAGTAAAAATGAGAACTTCAAAAGAATTTATAAATGGAAATTTTTTTTTGTCCATTCATTATCATTATTATTGTACAGAATGTCTGTGTTTGATAGAGAATGAACAAGAGGGGGACCATCAAAAGTTCACGGCCTGGCAGTTTTTATTTAAACAATTCAATTCCTTATATTACACATATGAAACAATGCCATCATCTTCATGCAAGATTAATGTTGAATGGGTAATATGGTGAATGTTGTCCGTTTGCTAATTTGATTTCAATTCTATAAGACTATATAGGAATAGTTAGAGGGTTAACTTAATTTATTTTTTTTGTGACACTTACCTCTCGAATGAATTGGAATTGTGCATTCGAAATCCAGAATTACAATGTAGATTGTATTTTATGTAATGCATATATATATTTTGTATGGAGAAAAAAAAATGTTTCCATCAAGGAGTCGAATTTCAATGAAAAAATTTTCTCCTATATATAAGGGGATTAATAACAAAATAGAAAAATTGTTACATTAATAATAAAATGAAAAAAATGAATCATTAACGTGCGAATATTGTTAGCAAAAAAAAAAAAAAAAAAAAAAAATTCAAACACAATCAGATGGCCCCTAGGCATTCAAATTATCAATATGATTAAAATCTAATCTTTGAATCAGACATAATCATTCAACATTTTGTTGTTTAAATAGCCTTTTTCTCATCATTTAAATTGTTTGGTCGTGATAAGAATATTCTTTTTATTGAAATAAATTTGGATTCACTCACCTCATCTTCAGTTAAATTCTTCTCTGGTAAATTGACAAAATTCAAGAAATGATTCGAAAGACAGATTCAGCATGATGAGCAAGCATGCATGAATTCCTTTTACGTTTACTTTATAAAAAGTGGTCATTTCATTTCATCACGTTGTCTACGTGAGGCATCACATCAACCAATATTCGAATTGGAATTTGTGTGAAAATGCGCGCGTGTTTGCTTTTTTTGTAAATCATTTTATCCATCAAATTAATTATATTGATGATAGTTGTTTCACATGAATTCATTGTTATTGTCAGTAGATAATTCAGAATCTAGAATAATTTCACTGTCAAAAATGGAACAATGGTTAAATTGTTCTAATCGAAATGTTTGTCGGTGGACATTCGAATGATCAAGTTTTAACTGTCCAAGCAATGTAAAACTACTGGTCATCGGTTGTTGATCAAGGCAATGAGCAACTGAAATTACATCAATTTGTTTCAGATCTAATTGCCTTTTTTTCCATTGGAAAATTCTATTTGTGCACATAATTTTAGCCATTAATCCTCTAATGGGAATAAATTTCTTCCAATTAATTTCATGTTTCGAATGGCGACATTGATGGCGTACATCGATTGGATGGAACATGAAAAAGAATTTTATCATGACATTAAAGTCATTTTTATCAGTATCCAGTATCTCATTGATGTCAATCGTAATTGAATCTTTGAATTTATCGTCCACTTCATTTATGAATATTATCGGCTTTTCTCGTAAACGGTATTCATGTTCAATTAAGCATATAAGAAAACATCCAGTTTGATCTTGATGATGATGATGATGAGAAAAAAAACAATATCAAAACATTGTTGAACATTTCTTAAATAACTTACCTCGAAGAAATATTTGTCTAAAACGAGGTTCACGAAGTTTTATTGAAACACTTTTAATGGCGATACATGGCTTCTGATTGAATAAATTATGCTGCAAATTATTGTCATAATTGTTGTTTTTATTAATTTTATTCTTGAACTTATTATTGTTCGATTTCAACATTTCGATTTGTCGTTTAATAAGTATTTGTTCTTCACCTTGAAAGAGAGAAAACATTCTTATTAAAATATCATTGACATTTTATTATTACCTGCAATCAAAAGACATTTATGAGCATGTACTAGATTGTCACTATATTTTCCCATTTGTTTTGGTTTGGCCAGACAGTTTTTGTAAAATTCTTTCAATAAATTTGTAATTTGTCGCCGAACTAAATATATTTCGTGGCATTTATTTTCTAAATAATATCTTTCTTCTAAATTTTTTACCATATCATTTTGTTTCCGTTCAGTATCATCATCATAAATATCCGAATCATTGGACGATAATGACATTTTATCACCATGTTCAAACAATGGCTGCTTTGGATCCTTTTCCGTTGTAATTGTATTCAAACTAAAATCATCATCTATGGATGAATCATATTGGAGTTGATTTGTTTTATTAATGAATTCTATAAAATAGGTTTTTTTAAAAAAAAAGAATATTGTTAAATACAACATAAATAAGAGTAATTTCATCTTACTAAGTTTGGAAGCCAATATTTGTTCCACTTTACTGAATTCATTACGTTTAATTTTATCACGAAGACCATATAACAATGACGATGATGGTGATTGTTTTGACAAACAGATATTTATGTTGTTTGTTTTTGATGATTTTTTTGATGCTAAAGTTTTACTCAATAAATCATGAATTTTAGCAAATCTATGTACGGTCACTGTCGACGACGAATTTGACATTTTTTTTTTTTTGACACAAAACAAACAATAATGATTTTTTTTAAAATACAAATGAACTATTTAAATAATATATTCCTGATTTGATTTTCACTGGATTCGACAAGTGTTGATAAATTAGAATTGTTTTTTTTGCATTATTTCAAAACAAAGAACAAATTTGATTTTTTGTTCATTTTATTATTATTATTATTAGATTGAAATTTGAAACATGATTGCCTCCAGATTCAAGAAATAATCTGTCACATCAACCAATTTAACATCATTGTAAAAAAAAAATTTTTTCTTTAGCCAAAATTTGATGGATGAATGATAAAAAGGACAAAAATAATATTTTTTTTCTCTACATCTGAATATAAATAAATAATAATAATATAATTTAACTGATGTGATGATGAGCATGGGCCAAAATGATCATCAAAATCATCACTAGAAATGTTTGTATGCCAGAAAAGAAGAGTTTGACAACAAATTATAACAGAATTAGTTTAAAAAAAAAAATTTCAGAAATAAAATAACTTTGTAAAAATAAAGAATATTTCAAATAAAATCAAATAGCTTCAAATGGTATCAAGTATCAAGAAAATGTATGAAATCTCATCAATAACTATCAATATGTTTCCATTTTTGAATAAATTGTACAATTTTCATGATTTTATCTATATTTTCTTTTCGCCATAAATTATATGCAAAAAGATTATTTATTCGTTGATTATCAGGATGAATTGGATCGAAATCTTCATATTCTTTCATTGTAAGTTTAATGTTTGATTCTAAATCCAGTACAATCTTATTCAATGCGATTAAAAGCTGATCAACATTATTCATCGGTATGGATAGATTAATGAATGTTTCACATGCCATTAGTTCTGGTGGACCATTTTTGGCCAAAATTGCGAAACCAAAACCATCACCCATTAAACGGTAACAACCGTATTGTGCAAAACGTTCCAATAACGTTGTATGAGGAAGATAAGAAATATTTTTCTTACTTACAAATTTTTTCTTACCAAAACTAGCCATTGATTCGGATTTATATGATGAAATGAAATCATTATTACTGTTGTTATTGTTCAAATCAAATTCATTTCTGTTCATCATATGATCATGAGAAAGACCGGAATCAATACTGGAGGAGGAACCCATTTTTCTAGTTTTAATCAATGACGATGACGATGGTGATGATAACGAAAATTGAGGTGATGTAAGGTGGTTGCCATCAGCCAATTCCGGTTGAAACAAAGATTTCATTATCTTATTATTACCATGACCAAAATCTTTGGCCAAATCGTACGGTGTTTTACCGGCTTGATTTTGAATTTCTTTATTTGCTTGACCAAATTTGATTAACACTTCAGCAGTACGAGTATGACCACATTGTGCAGCATAATGAAGAGCAGTACTTAAAGTACTAGGTTCCTGATAATCAACATTTGCATTCAATTCAATCAAACGCCGTACAACATTCACATTGCCATTACGAGATGCATATATTAATGCAGTGTAGCCATTTTTATCCACCACATCTACAGGACTACATAAATCAACAAAATTTTCAATTTTTAAAAATGCAAATTAATTTCAAAAAAAAATTAATCTTACATGTTCAATGTTTGATAATAAGTATTTATCATGTTTACATCGTTTTGTATGGCAGCATTAATGAATCGTGTGATCGACAATAACGATATAAGCTGATTAGCACCATTACAACTACCACCAAAACCATTCGAAGTTGTTATTGTCATTTTATCATCTGATGATCCAATTGATCCAAAAGATGATGAAGATGATGATGATGTTAAGGTTGACAGACTGGATTTATCATTCGGTCTATTGTGATGAACGTTGTTGTTGTTGTTGTTGTTGCTGTTATTGCTCATATTTAAAAAATTAAATCAAATTCCAATGATGATGATGATGATGATGATGAAACAAAAAAAAAAGAATATCTTCGTTTTTATAATGATAATTAAAACAAAATATCATAAAGATGAGATGAGATGAAATCAAAAACGAAACGATTTTTCTATTGATTCAACAATCACATAAAAACACAATACGAAAACATACAAAATAATAATAGTTTCGTAATGGCAAATAGAATGTTTTTTTTACAAACTTTTAATGTTCAAAAATTGAATAAAATGAAATCAAAACATCATGAACATCCAAAATATAGCTTCAATAATAAAAAAAATTGAACAAACTAAACAAGATTTTGTTTTTATATTACCCTATTCAAGTAGAAAAAGAAAATTGATTAGGAAAAAAAAAAAGCAAAAAAAATTTTTTTAACAATGAGATGTGTTATGATTTTGAAATTGACTAAATTTATAATGATTGATTTTCATCCTTAGCAATCAACAATGATGAAAGAATACAAAATTGTTCAAATTGATCAGTTTTGTCGTTGATTTCATTGCATAGCCGTGAACAAGAATAACAATAATGGCTAAATTTTTCACCATCAATACATGATGATGACTGTTGTTCTGAACCAATCGATAAGATTGATGTTAGTCTCAATGCATCATATGATGAGTATTTGTCATCGGATTGATTTTCAAGTTGAGCAAGACAGAATTTACAACGTATCAGCGAAACTACTGTTGATGTTGTTGATTTTATTTTATTACCAGTCTTAAAGACGGTATGTATTGTGGAAGGAAATTCTTCAGATAAAGATGTTAAAAAATGTTCATTTAATCTGTGTAAACTTGATTTAAGAGGAAATCTAGTACTTGTCAAAAAATCCGGCTTACATGGAATATGATCAAGTTTACGAAATTTTAGATAGAATACAACTTCTTTGCTAACCAGCTCACACATTGGCCTAAGTAGCAATATTGAGCCATAACGATTATCACAGAAATTAATTTCATTTGGTCCTATTATTCCACGGCCTAATGAAATGTTGTTCATAAGGCCTACGGATAATTCATTTAAAGTACTAGCAACGAAAACTTTATCCATATTCAAGTGATATGCCATTTTCATCAGAATCAAATACCGAAACCTTTGAAGAAAATCATATTTTAAAGTTGGATCTCGAAATTTGTTGATATTTTGAAGAAATCTTTGTGCACATTCAGAATGGTTATTTTGTACGAAAAAATCTTTGATGTTTTGAATTGTCATTGTATCATCTTTCATCACAATATGATTAGAAAAATCCCCAATGCAAGATTGCAACGATATGAAATAGCAATCCATTTTCGCTTGACAGATGAATTCAAAAAGCTCTTTGGTAAGAAAAATTTGCCTTTCATTGTCAAGAATAGATTCTGTAATGCAAAATATATCATTACACAACAATCAACTTATTTTGCTATAAATACCATCAATGAATAGAAGAGAAGGTATGAATCGGAGCTTTTGAAATTGTTCTTCATCCAATCTACGGCGAATTAAATCAACCAGGGCAACTGAACTAAGGCCACCTGAAAATCCTACAAGGATTTTATCTTCCGATTTGAGTAGACGAGACTTTCCAATTGTCGTACGAAATGTTTTCGTACAATGGCCAATCAAACAATCGTTACAGAAAACGTCCTTCTTTTGTAATAAAACCGATCCTCGATTTTGTTGACATTTTCGGCAATTCATCTGATAATTTCTATTCACAAAAACAATCGAATGATCAAATTAACAATCAAATTCAGGAAAATCAAATCTTACGACTCAACAAGTTTTTTTTTGAAACGATGAAACACGACATTGGAGACAGAAACAGATTTATCTTGGTCATCATCATCCAAATTAAAACGATCACACATTTTGAATTTGGATTTTTTCCAATTATTCAAACAAACAATATCCAAAATGATGATCTGACCAAAAAAAAAATTCCAACATGCGAAAATTCTTGTAAAAAACTGTTTTATACAATGCAAGTATCTCAAAGAACAATCAAAATTTTTTAATTTTGTTTCGATTTTTATTTGAAATTTGATAGAATCAATAATCAATAAATAAATAATAATTTCAAATAAATAAAAAGTAAAATAAACAATGATTCTAAATAAAAATCGTTCCGTATATTCCATGTAGGATTCGTTATGATTAATGTATTGGAATGTAATTAAAATAATGGTTAGTTATTATGATTTCACTTTTTCACCATTCGTCAATAATAAAAATAAATAATTAGGTTAATATTGATCCATTTACAAATGTACCATTATCGCTCTGTTCATCATCATGATAGCCATGATTGTTTCGTTTTTGATTGTTTATAAGCATCAATTTAGATTTTTGAAATAATTTCTGATTACTTTTTCGATGTGATCCAGTTGATCTGGATGAACGAACGGACGATGATTCTTTTTTGTATAAATGTTTTTTCGTAGAACCACACAACAACTGTTTCTCAGATATGACATCATTCTTTTGATGTCGATGATGATGTTGACGTTGGTGTTTATGTCCATGGCCAACACTACCTTCCTCTACATCGGCAAATATTCCATCATCTTCGTCGCCAACATCAATAAAATATCGACTGTTTTTGTTCTCATCAAACGTTTCGTCATCATAATCATCATCATATAAATCATCACCCGAATTGCAAAGATTGTCTCTTTCTTCTTCAGATTCTGAAGGTCGTCTGACGGTTTGATACCAACGATTGGTCAGATCGGTCATTTGTGATTTACAATCTTTTACCTCCTATAATTTTGAATATATCGAGTTAATCTCATAATATTTTAGTTTGTTTTACAAAACATACTTGATCGGTAAAAAATCTTGTGAACAAAGGCATCAGATATCGTGCATCGAATCGAACGAAACCTTTCAAATTCGATTCATTACGATAACTAACCTCTAGTTCTTCTTCGGTCAATTCAGATAAATGTTCAGTCTCGATTGCTTGTCCCATTTCTTGTGTTTTGCTTAGAGTAATCAAACGTTTTGATTTTGAACCACGACGCCGACGGCCTTTATTAATTCGTTTACTTCGATTCATATACTTAAGGACGGGCATTGTCGAACTACCCAAAACGATAATGGTGAATAGTACAATGATCAATGTAGTCGTCACAATAACTCGGCGTTTTTCTTCTTCGAAATCCAAGTGAAGTGCCAAAGCGTAAGCGATAGCTCCACGAAGCCCACTGAACCACATGACGAACATCATTTTCTTTGAGATTTTATGCTCTCGAAAATAGTTAACCAAATAAGAAAGTGGGTAGATATTAACAGCTCGGCCAATCAAACACAACAGAATCGACCAGATTATCAATGACATTTCAATTTTCATTTTGAAACTGAATATGGCTAATCCAAGGTAAGCGAAAACGCATGTTTCTAAAAAAATATTGACAAATAATGAAAATTGAACATAGATAAATAAAATAATAAAATTACCAGCAATAAATGCAAGTGTTCGCAATGTTTGTTGCATAGTGATTTGGGTAACAGGTGATAGATTGAAATGAGCGTAATGTGACATTACAACACCATTAAATAGGATAGCCATAATACCAGAAAGATGAAGACCTTCAGCCAGACCATAAGGAGCATAAATGAGAATCAACATCATTCCAAATTCCAATGAAGGATATTTCCGAAGATCTACATATTTAAAGACCAATGCAGCAAGCAATGCAAAAGCAGCTCCAATGACGGCCGATCCAAAAAATACGATAAAAAAACGTACAAATCCATTGAAGATGGCCGTCGTACCAGAAACGCTTTCATCTATATGATTTAATTCTAATGCTGTTGTGGCCAATACGATTGCAACAGCGTCATTAAGAATACTTTCACCAAAGACCAACATATTCAATATAGGATCCAAATTTAGGGCATGAAATATGGCCAATGTAGCTACAGGATCAACAGCTGAAATCAACGAACCAAATGCAAAGCTTTCAGTAAAACTTAATTTATAAGCTAAATCGATTGCACCAAGAATGTAGACACCCCCACCAATGACAAAGGCCGAAATTGAAGTGCCAATTATCGCAAAGACTAAAATAGAACCGATATTTTGAAAGAAATTGCCTTTATGCAATGTATAACCGGATTCGTAAATGATTGGGGGTAATAGAATTAAAAAGAACATTGTCGGACTTAGGGTTTCTTCTTTCTGTGAATAATAAATTCAAAGTAATGTTAAATGATAATTATGATAAACGGACCAACCTTCCAATCACCAAGATTTTGGCTAGACATTTTCATCACTAATCCGATGGCAGCTCCTAGGAACACAACAGCTAAACTTTCTGGAATGTATTGAAATTTGGTTTCCAATATGAAATGAATTAAAAATATGCACGATGCAATGACTGAAAGGACAAAAAATATGGCCATCGATGAATGTCGTTCCTCTTCGGCAGCTCCTTTATGCGGCAGATTAGGATCGATTGATACTTGTGTTGATGTTTGACTAGTGGTGGCAATATTTGTTCCATTATTATCAGTTGAATTTGTCGTTGACTGATTGGCAACAGTAGAATCATCAGTAAAATTATGAAATAAGTTCGTCGGTAATGATGTTGAAAAATTGGAATTCAAATTAGAAGAAATATTCGTCGATGCTATTATTGGCACAATTGTTGTTGTTTGACTAGAAGATGAATCTGTTGCTGTTGATGATGGTGTTGAAAAATTTTGGATATTTAATGATTGCGATAAAATCTCATTAGGATTTTTATCATCACAGTTAACATATTGGACAATAAATAATAGTAACAATAACAATATCGATATTCTTTTTATCAAGATCATATTTAATGATTTTAATGATGATGGCCATAATGACGACCATCGTTCAATATGAAAAATTTTCAATTTATCCATCATTATTATCATGTTCTAATCATTCGTGTATTATCAATAATCAAATTGAATATATAGTTGTTGAAGAATAGTAATACTTTGATTAGCCATCATGCCTTGGCACGAGTCGAAATGAATAATTTAGCCAATACAATACTTGGCAGTATAGTTTGTCAATAATCAATAATAAGTATTATATTCTTTGAATGAGAAAAAAAAGAAACAAAAAATTAATTCACAAAAAAATTTCAATTTTTCTATGGAAAATTTTTCTCTGGGTGACTTTTCACTTAATCTTTATTATTATAGTGATGATGATGATGATGATGAGGACCAAACAACCAGACTAAATCAATATAACAAAAAAAAAAAATTTCCTTTGCTATCGCTAATTGCTATTGACTAAGCGCTTGCGTATACCATACTTAAAAGGTATATATATTGACGCAAATATAATTTATATAATCCATCATTCATTTATCCATTATCGGTAATCCAGTCTTGTTTTTATACATTTATATTGGGCATTATTATCCTGGTTGGTTTTCTTTGTTCCTCTCAAACATACATATCACACAATGATGAGGATAAAAAACTAGTTTAAAGATAATTACCTTTGATCTTTTTTTAACACAAATTATTATGAATAAACAAGTTGACAAATAGATAAAATAAATTGATCATAGATAGGAAAAAATGCACAGAAAAAAAATATTAATTTCCGATAGAACAAAAAAAAAATGGTTCTTGTAAATGGAAATTATTAAACTGCAAAAAGAATTACCGCCAATGTCCTGGAATATGTGAATGGACTGAAAAATTATAGACCAGAATTTTTTTTTTATTTTTATTCATTTTCTTCAATCGAACTAAAAAAAAAAAAAAAAGTGCCCGCCACTTTCACACATCAACACATCAGTTTCTTCAAACTACGCATGTCATTGAATTTTTTTCCCGCTTTCCTCTTTCTCATTCCAAGTTTTTTCATTTCATCAGTAATACAAAAATCGATGAGCAGCAATCTTTTTCAACTCATCCTCACTCACACCCTCACTCGTTGTATATGAGTCGCGACCATTATTATAATAATGAAATCCATACAGCTGAAATTATAAACAAAGAACTTTTTTGCAGTGTATTGAAGAATATATATATATAGATTTTTTTTCTTTGAGACGCGCACAAGATAAGAACTTTTTTCTTTTTGTTGAAAATATTTTGCATCACTCACTACTTCTACCTTGATTGCTCCAATTGATTTTTATTGTTGCGATTTTTTTTTCTCTTATTCCATCATCAATGATGATGATGATGATGATGATGCTATTCAAACACAATGGCAATCTTAAACAACAACAATATGTCTCTCTCTCTTTCTCTGTGTGTGTATGTGTATTATTCTTTATGTAGATGTATAGTGCAACCATTGCTTGCGATGATGATGATGATGATGATAATGGTCATAAATTGAGATTTTATTGAGATCATCATCATATTGAATCTGTCAAATCCGACATACAATCCAACATTTTTAACTATAAGCTGTTATTTTTTTTTGTGGTGGTAGTTGTTGTTGTTGTTGTTGTTATTTTACTGATGTTTATAATGGTGTTGATCATTTGATCATGATCCTCATCGTTTATACATGTACAATTTCTCGCAATTGTCAAAAAAAATATTGCTGTTGTTGTTGTTGTTTGTGCAATTTTTATTTCTCAAAAAATAAAAACAAAAACATTTCATTTGTGCTCCATGTGTGTGTGTGTATTTATGTGTGTAGGTTTATGTGTTGTGTATGTATAAATGCATGTTTTATGATCATTTGATTCGATTTGAAAAAAATGGTTATCACATGATTTGTGCAAAATGTTTTTAAAAACAATCGATTAATCAACAACAACAACGATTATAGCGACAATAACAACGACAACGATCTGTATTTGGTTTCACAATCAATTCGAATCTTGAAATTGATAAATTCCATCATTGTTATATATTATCATCAACAAAATATGTAATATAACCAGCAAATACTAATAATTGACATGTTAAATTGAAAATTTAATTTCTTATGAAAAACATTTGAATTTTTTTTTTTGGCGGTATTTCATCATCACATTTTCTCATTTCAAACTCAATGATGATCATCAGAACCGATTATAAAATTTGATTATTATCTATTTAACGAAATAGAATGTAACTTTTGTGTTTTTGATAATTCTGTAATTCATTTCATAACAAAGAGGTATTAATTTTTCTTTTTCAATCGAATGATTTATATGAATTGAATTTTTTTTTTCATTAGAAATAACAATTAATTATTCATTCAGCTTTGTTCTAGTCATTTGATCATTTGATATATTTAATTATTATTGCATTTGCATGTTGATCATTATAATGATGATAATGCTATTTACAAAATATTAAAAACCTTTGCAAGATAAATTATTCATTCACGCTCTTTAAATTTCAAACAAGATTTTTCGTTGCTTTTTTTGTGAAAGTAAACCAGAAACCAGATAGTTTACTTTCGTTACTTGCAATTTTTTCTTTTTCTAAAATCTCAAATAAATTGCATCACGGTGATAATAACCTGTCATCCATTATATGTGTTAATTTGAATGAATAAATTGCTATTGTTGCCAGCCGCGAAAATTATTTTCTCAATTACCTGATTTTTTAATTTTTTTTTTAATTATATTCTTTACATATAGTAAAATATTGATCAAATGAAAATTATTTGATTATAAATCTACACATGTGTTTTGTATCATCATCATCATCTTTATTCATCAATAAACATCTCATCATCGTATTCATTCAAAAATGTCTTCACATCAACATCACCAGCCTCATCATCCAACATCATCATCATCATCATCATCAACAATTACAACCACTGCCATCATATCCGGTCATGGTAATAATGATGATGATGATGGTGGGGGTGGTGGTGGTGGTAGTAGTGTTGGTATCAATAATACAGGTCATCTTCAGCAACAACAATCACATGTGGTGACACTTGTTGGTGATCATCAATTACAACAGCATATTATTCAACATGAAACACGACAACAACAACAGCAACAAATAATACAAGCAACAGAATCCGCTCAATCATCACATCAAGTTCATCATCATCATCATCAACAACAAAATCTTCATCATAACCATCATCATCATCATCATTTGCAAAGATCGGCATCCACCGGTTCAGAAGTACAATTCAGATCATTAGTTGAACCATCTACGGCCACAGTGCCATTAATTCAAACCCAACATCAAGGTTAGTTGAAATAAACGAAATTTCAGTAGTTTTCACTAATCATTGTTATATGATTTAAATTACAGTGATATATTCATTGGGCGATCATGTTGATGATGAAAATGATCTTTTTGAATGTGGCAAATGTAAACAACATTTCTCATATCTTCATTCATTTGTGCAGCATAAAAAAATTTGTAATAGCCGATTACAGCAGCAACAACATACGAAAAGCAGTTTATCAACAAATAGCGAAAAGCTACGAGAATTGGCTGAAATCGAATTACATTTGGGCATTGCTTCGACATCGACATCAGCCTCACAGCCACAGTTGGTCCATCATACTGGTAGCAATGTTCATCATTCACATCATTCAATGGGTAAATCACTTTTATCAACATCATCAAACAATTCTTCTCCATTATTGATTCCAAGCAACAATAATTCGCCTACCTCAATGATGACAGCTGTTGCTACCGGAGGTGGAAATGGCCAGTCAACCAACCATTTGGTTGGTGATATAAATATTATTAATAGACATCTAAGCCATGGAAATCGTGCTTCACCATTAATTGATCCACTAAATGGATCTTCTATTAATGTAAACAGTATTCTACCTGATAATGATCTACTTTCATTGACATCATCATTAGATGCGAATATGATAGCCAGTATAGGCAATTCGATATCACCTTCATCATTGCTTCATCTTCAAGGTGGTGATGTTAGCTCAAATACTGATGATTTCGCACAGTTCGCACATCTTAATCACGGGTTAGATGCTAGTACAGAATCTAGTATGAACGATGTTAATCAACATTCAAGATCGAATTCTATCGCTATATATGGAGTTACCTCATCCACAAACGGAGCATCTGATGCATCACATTCGATGCTAATCTCATCAGCCAATTCTTCATCATCCATATCGACCAATACAGGTGTTCATATTAACAGTACACATCAACAACATGCACAGCAACCGCAGCAATCATCCGTCAACGTGATCAATTTCATAAATTCAATACACAACACTTCACCTACATCATTCACATCGTTTATGCAGAATATTTCTTCCAACGATGTAAACATTGGCGTTAATGGAGAAGGTTCATCGTCATCATCTTCATTGCTCAAAACATCATTCGATACAGTTGGCGATGTAGATGGTGCTTCTAATGATAATTCAATTGGATCTCCTTCGCGTTTTCTTAATTTACCTCCACCAGCATCACAACCATCGACACCAAGTAGTATTATCGAACATCGTCCTAATCAAGTCGGTGCCACGGTAAGGTCAACACAGACTTCATCCATATCAACGGAAATTCATCATGTAAATAAGCCACAACAAACAATGAATGTGATACATCATTCTCAACAACAACATTCCCAGCAATCACAAACTATAATAATCAATCACGATGTTGTTGACAATTCGCGAGCTATAAATGAAAACCATATTCATTCTCAGACATTGAATCCAAATCAATTTGCTGCTGACAACCAACAACATAATCCGCAGCAATCATCACAGATGACAAATACTAATCAGCCTGCTGAATTATTCAAATGCAACTTTTGTGACCGTAATTGATTTATTTTGATCTTTTTTACCTTGATTGTTAATTCCTTTGCATTTATCCTTAGGTTCTTATACAAAAAGTATCGAACTGGCTAATCACATGCCCTGTCATACAGGCGAGAAACCATATCAATGTTGTATATGTGGAAAAGCATTCGGACAGAAAAGTAGGACATTTCATTATTTTTTATCATAATCTAAGAGTTAAACATTCTTTATTGCTTTTCATAGACAATCTTCGTAAACATATCATGACTCACAAGGTAACTAAAGAACAATATCAAACGGCATATAAAACTTCAGTCGATCAATCGTTGAAAAATATGCCAAATGCTGGCAAGAATAAGACATTGAAAAACCAGCCAGCAACAGCTGTAACACAAACGGCTCTGACACAACCAAAAGGAATGGTTGCTGATACGTCAAACAAGATTGTCATCTATATTTGTCCAATGAAATGTGGTTTCACATCTGAAAGTTTTGAAATATTGAAAGTACATTGTGCCACTGAACATCCGAATCAATTTAATGATAGTTCTACAGTTCAAGTGACTTCGACTGATCTTCAACAAAAACCACATCAGAACAATCCTCCAAATGTTCACCATATCGTATCGACCCAAGAAACTTCAAGTTCAAATTTTTTAAATTCTAGTCAAAATAACAATCAGACAAATCAATCTAACATGGTATCAATAAAACAAGAAATAGCTAGTGATACGGCCATTTATCAGTTGACCGCTACACCATCGACAAATCAATCATCTAATCAATCGGGTACCCAGCCATTGTTGGAATTCAAAGTACAAGATAAATTTACCTGTCCTGTACCAAGCTGTGGATTCGTCAGTACAAAGGAAACAGAATTTAAAATGCATTGTGTAGATCATACTGTAGCTAATGATGAGAATATACGCTACCGTTGCACTGCAAATGATTGTAAAGAAGTTTATAATAATGTAGAATCATTCATCAAACATCTCCAATCACATGATAAAGCCACATGTAATACAGAAGCTGAACAAAGTGGTTCTAATGAACCTATCAAAGCCAAATCAAGGTATTTGATTTCTTTTTTTACATTGAAATTTTAAATTTTAGTTTTATTATTATTCATAGAATTTATCGATGTTCAATCTGTTTGAATCGTTATACGACGGAAAATGCATTGGAGAATCACAAGGCAACCACTTCTCATCATTATCCTTGCCAACATTGTAATAAAATTTTTCCTTGTGAACGATATCTGCGTCGTCACCTGTTGACACATGGTGCAGGATTATTCATTTGCAAATATTGTGATAAATCATTCAAAACGGCTAATTATCTAAAAGTTCATCTAATAATACATACTGGAGAAAAGCCATTTGCCTGTAAAATTTGCGATGCAGCTTTCAATAGAAGGGACAAGCTAAAGCGACATGAATTGGTACATGATCCAGTTAAACGATATAAATGTCCAATGAATAATAATGGATGTAAACGGGAATTCAATCGACCTGATAAATTAAAAGCTCATATACTGACACATTCTGGTGTTAAGCCATATCAGGTAATTTATTTCCATTTTCTTATCTGTTATTCAAATTAATTTTCGATCTCACCTTATAGTGTACGATGTGTACTCGCTCATTCACACGACGAGCTCATCTCCGAGAACATAGTAAAACACATCAAGAAGTGGTCAATGCTATCATCAAAGCAAACATAGAGAAAACCTCGCCTAACTCTTCACCAAACAAAACAAATACTTGTAACACCGATAAAGCAATATTAAATCCACCAAATTCAACCAGTCAAACTGTTGTAGCTACTTATGAAAAAGATAACATTTCCAAATCAGAAATTAGTGCTCTAATCCATCAGCAAGATTCATCGGACCCATCTAATAATGTATCTAATCAAGCTGTTATGCAATCATCATCCTTTAATAAGACAGCTAATTATGCAAATAATACTTCAAATAATAATAATCAACAATCCCATTTGACTGATGCTAAATTGCTTGACAAACAGGAAAAGAAATCAATTGGCGATATTAATAAAGAATCTTTTATGGATAATTATAAAAGTCAAGCTACCTTCACTACGGATCAAACAGTATCGGACTCTGTTTCTCATGCTGTTGCAACTACAACCACAACAATTTCTAAAAACAATAATGGCAGTATTATATTATTCACTGGTGCATCGCTTCCTTCGTTAACATCCTCGCCTAATTGTAATCCACAGCAAACAATACCGTCCACGGATCAAACACATTCACAATTATCTACTCTAGCTACCTCATCATCATCATCTACGAATCTCCAAAAACAAGACACAACAATAACTCATTATCAACAAGATAATACTCAACGAAACCCACAACAAAAACTATCGACACCAACCAACAACAACACTAGCACATCGTTTCAAACATTTATTTTGCTTTATTCATGCCCGGCTTGTGAGGCTTATTTTTTCAAAGAAGAGGAAATCAAAACGCATAAATGTTGTGCAAATACATCCTCGATTGGAGTTAAGAACAATATGGTCGACAATGGTAACCGGCAACAGCAACAAACCATGCAACCGTTACTAGTACCAGTCGATCATAAAGTTAATCCAGTACCAACATCAGATAATAATCGAATAAATATAGCCACTAGTCCAGCTACAACAACAACTTCATCAATAAAAAGCATCAATGCAGCTTTTGTTAATCCCACAGATATGTGTAAAATGGAGATTGAAGCTGAAAACACTTCAATTTGAAGATGATTCATTTCTTCAGCCTAAAATCCGTCCAAATTTTAATATTCTCATGTTGAATTTCTTACCTTGACTCTTGATCAATTTTTTTTATTATAATGATGTAGAAAATTGTATTTATTTTTTCATTGATTTATAATCGGAAAAACAGCAACAATGAATTATTTTTCTAATCAAGTGTTATTCATTTGTAAATGAAACAGAATTGTATATAAATGATTTAATCGAATAAACAAAACTATCAAAATTAAGAATACAAAGACTTATTTAAAATTTATCATTATTCTCCTTGTTCATGATTTTCATGATGAAAATGTAAGGCTCTCGTTTTAGCTGCTAAAATATTTAGCTCTTTTTCGAGAAATTTCATCAATCGAATCCTTTTTTCGGTCAAGCTCAGATCAATCGATGATGATGATGATGATGATGAGGATTTTGTTAATTGATTTTCATCATCCTGAGAAAACAATTTTGTCAGAAAATTTCTATCTATACGAATTGGTCCCTCGGGTCTGACTAGAAAAGTTACTCGACAAGATATTCTCGGTATGTATGGTTTTTTTGTTGGCAACACGTCATCCATTCCGAAATGATACATGGGCAGTACATCAACTTCAGGTAAAGTTTTATTTGGTCGATTCGATTCTAAATGTTCTGGTGGTAGATCCTGCATGCTACTGCATTGATTTGGTTTTATTTGGCAATATTCATTGTCATTATCTTTTCCTTCTGAAAGTACATGTTCGATGATCAAACGGGCCATTCCCCATTTCAATGAGTATTGATTATCCGATGATGTAGTATTGACTAGTTGAGCTGAATCCCCGTTGTATTCATCTAGATTGAAATTCACTAGTCTTGGATCAGCATTTTCAGGACGTGGAACGACTTTTCCTTCTGGAAAGAAATGTATCCAATTGCCATTACGCATCAATCTTGAAGCATAATTCATGGCTGGTTGATAAATCCCTAGATTATGAATACATAAAATTTTATGATTTAATTCATATTGGATTCATCAGAATACCTTCGCCACGAATCATTGGAAATGTTTTTCCTAATGCAAAGAAAGTTGTGTATATGGGAGAATTGAAACAGATTTCGGCAGCTGCTGAAGTCCATCGTAATCGATTGGAATTTAAAAGCCAATTAAATGGCATCAATGATCCCCATATTAGTGGATCATCCATACAGGAAGTATGATTACAATAAGTTATCAATGGTCGTCGAGTAATTGATTTGTGTGACGAAAATAATGCAAGATAGTTTCGATTGAGCGTTTCATAGAAAATGTTAGCATTATAAACAGTACTTTTATTTACAACATTCATCCAAAATTTGCTAAACAATCCAACGGCTGGTACGACGAAACGCGATCCAATAATCCAACTTAATGTTGGATTGGTAACATCGGGACATAAAAGTGATGGCCATTTATAACGTATTAATTGTTGTTGTTTTTCTAGATCATGTGACAAGTTTGGCTGATGATAATGATCTTGTTGTTTTTGTTTTGATGTCATCATGCCATTAGCATTTAGGCATGAATCTATCAGAATTAAATGATGAAGATTATAATCAAAAAAAACGACGTATTTACAAACATCAATGAATGCACATGCACCCACAACTGCTCATCCTCATGGCCATAAATATATAGATGAATGGATCATTGAGAACCCGTCCATGTCTAACGTATTCTATAAAATAATCATCATTGGAACTATTATTCTATTGTATAATAATTGGCAAAGTTTGAGTGAAATTTCATTCAAGTTTTTAATAAAAAAGACATTAAATATTCAAAAAAGTAAAATTCATTTCTATTTACATAATATATTGGAAAATAAATAGATTTTGACAAAAACAAATTTTTTTTTTATCAAAAATGAATGGCAAACAAGGCAAACTTTCCATGTAAATCAAAGTGTAAGTTCAACATCATCGCCATCACGATTGATCGATATACGATTCAATAGTTGATTGTCTTCGATCTGTGTATTTCGATTGGCCAGACCTAATCGTCGTGCATAATGTGTGATCAGTCCATAACGAATTCCATAATAATAGATAATGAAGCTTAGAAAGCCAATAATAGCCATAGCACTTGAAATGCCCATTATCAATTCTGTATGAAATTATTTTTTAATTATTTGAATCAAAAAAACTTGAATAATACATACTTAAATTTGAATCATTATCAGTATCATTCACAATGGATAAATGATCACTTTGAGCTTGCATATTGCCTGTGTTTCGTTTACAATGATCAGATTCTCGACAAACACAAATTCCTATTCTTTGGCCAATAGGTAGATTGACACGAAGATGATCTTTTTGTTGATTCTCATCCAGTTCGGCACAATCTTCGTCATCATTGCACTTGGATAGTTGCCCGATTACACAGAATGTGGACAGTTCGTCATTGTTCAAATCTTCAAATGCTATAAATCATAATATTTTAATGATGATGATAATGTATAAATTATATAAAATGAAAATACTCACCATTAATCTGAGAAATTTGACATGACAATACAAATGACATGAAAACGAGTATAGGAATCACAGAATTGATAATGTACTGATGATGAATGTTGACCAGATTGATTGCCATTGAAATTATATTATGAAAATGAATAAATGAGTAGCGATTTCTATTCTTTTTTCTCATCTTGTTGACAATCTCGTTACTGTTCTATTGAGCATTAGTACCAAATGGCATGAATCATTGTTGCCGATCCGTTGAATTGGCATCAATTAAGTTTAATTGTCGATTTTGGCTTTATAAAAAGTTTTTTCAAATAAATTGGGGTGTTACAATCAAAACATCAAACAACCGAATGGTTGGATCACTAGATTTAGATTTTCAATAATCATCAAAAATAACTAAATCAAGAAATAATGTAAACTTGATAGTCTCAGATATCATCGAAAAATGAAAAAAAAAATCAAAGACGCAAAAAAATCAAGATATCAATGGCTGGAATGTTAATACAGAAAAAAAATTTGGTTGATGATTCAATGATAAAAAAGAAAATGATCACAAGATCGTTTTACTTCAAACAGCCAAAAAGTAACTGTAGTTTTTGATTTATTTTGGATAACTAATGGATGAAAATTGAATAAGCTCAAATGCAATTGTGATTGCGCCAAAATCAAATCATAATGAAAAAAATCAGAACAATATTAATATGCATGGAGAGGTTGTCCTAATTGTAACTTATTGAAGCATGCTAACATGAAGATTTGTCCATGAAGACAAGCAACTCAACACACACTCACATACGCATTGTCCAATAATATTTGGACATAAGAGACCGCGAATTATAATGGCCGCAAACTGAGCAAAAGAATTGGCTAATTTAAAAACAAATCTCCAGATGGTATTGGCGAGCAATCATTTCTTATTCTTATATATATAGATACAATATGGATTCTTAAAACAAAAACCAATATATACAATGATTACCAACAAAGATTTTCTTTATTCTCGAATTCTTGATTATCAGTTTGCATGAAATTGAATGCATAAAAATAATAATAATAATAAAAAGTATTAAGATTGAAAATATAAATTATTTTTTTTTTCGTTTGATTTGTCGAGATGACAATAATATATGAGGAAAGGACAAAGGGATCGAGTACCGGATGAATGTTTCCATTATGTTGGTGGTGGTGGTAGTGGCTGGGATCATTTTGGTGGTGTTTGTGATTTTATGGATAATGAATTCGAATTATTTTTTTTTTTTTAGTTGTTGGCAAACACCCATTTTTCCAATTGTGTGCCTTTGTAATCTGGTTTATTGCAAGCAACACGAGCCAAATTAATAATACCGGCCGTCACTTCGGGTATATTCTTTTTTTCAAATAGATCAACCGTTCGAAACAATTGATCATGTGGAACACCATAATCTTGTGCAGCTTTCAAAAATTTATTGATATTCTCCATGAGAATATAGGCACTACCACCGGAAGCAAACTACAATCGAAACAAATAATTAAAAAAAAATTAATATTATTAATTTAATTAATTATACTAGTACCTTATCGATGGCTCCTGGTTTGATTTTGTTCATCAATTTACACAAAACGACACCATCTTTCAATGTTTCTTCATATGAAACACCTTCCGGTACTTTTTCATCAATATTCTCAAATACCCAGGTGAGTAAAGCTTGTTCAACATTTGGAGATCGTTTGGAGGCAGTTTTGGCTGTAACAGCAGCTTGAATACCATAATGGGCCATTGTGTTGAAGTTTTTGTGAAAAGTTTTTTTTTCAAAAAAATGATTGAAATGATTTTAAACCGAACAAATCTTGATCACGACTGATCTAGTTGGTGAGCAAGTTTAGCGGCTAAATAATCTTAGATTGCAATTTGTTTTTCAACATGAATTGCCACCACTAGACTGTAATGTCGATTCGTATTTTTTTCATGGCTGAATATTCCACCAAAAAAAAACCAAGAAGAAGAGGCAATTAAAATTGATATTCTTGTTCACCATCATTATTATCATCTATTCTACAGAATCTTGGTTGCTCTATTTTTATTATAAAATTCAAATTGTTGGTTAAGACATTCAAACATTCTCTGGTAAATTGAATGAATTTTTTTTTATTTTTTTTTTGTTCGGTGTTAGCTGCTGATGGTGGCAATCATCATCCCGTAAATGTTTTTTTTTCTGGGTTTCTTTCCATCATTAATGTTTGTAGTAATTCTTTTCATATATCATTCTTTATTTTTTTGTTTTGTTTTGCAAAAAAAAAAATTTGGCAAGAATTTTCTTCTTTAATTTGTCCGCTGTGTGTAATAGAACTGATATTCGATTACTGTAGTAAATAGGAATTTGTCTAAAAATACCAATTTTACATAATCATCAACAATAAATCCCATGAATGGCTGCAATCATTTGACAATTTCGTACGTTCAACTCAATCATCACATCATTATAATGGCAATACTGGTAATCATCAAAATTATGATTAAAATGTTCACCTTATATATTTTGGTTGAATTTGATTGGAAAACACTGACTTTACATCAAGAGAAAATTTTTTTTTTATATTAATTTTTCGAGAAATTCCCGGTACCTATATGGAAAAATTATGAAAACTATAGTTTAAGAGAAAAAATTCATATTCAATCGACGAATCTCTCTCTCACTATATTGGTTTAAGTTCATTTTTTTTTCTTGTTCATTGATACAAATTATTTAAATTTTGTTGTTTCAACAATTGTATAATATATTTTCTTTCTTACGGATGTTTGATTTCGAAAGAATCCTTTTGGAGTGTACGATCATTGTAAAAAAAATGATCATTGATAGAATGACGGCAAAGAATCAGATGTCAGGGAATGAATGTTGAATTTAGTGCCAAATATAGATTTATAATGATGAGTAAACATCCATAGAATGTTTATATTAGAATATCTGTATATTTGCAATCACCCCAAAACAACAACAACCACTACTATGAAACATTTTGTTTGCTAAATTCCCTCCGCTCATCATCATCACCACCACACACCCATTATCATCATCATCATCATAAACAACAAATCTTCAAACAAAAACATAACATATAAATTCATGCAACATCAAGTAACAACAAGTCCGATATGTGTTGAATAAAAAGAAACAAAAATTCCTTGCCTTTTCAAGCATTTCAACATATTGCGTATTCAACATTCAACTTTTTTTTTGAATTTGTTTTCTTTTTCATTCATTCATTCATTCATTTATTCAAATTTGAATGGCGGAATAATATACCAAATATGCCAAAACAAACTTTGTCTATGACTTTATGTACATATGAATAATGGGAAATCTTTTTTTTTTTGTTTGGAAGGTGGGAATATGCTTTTGAAATACTTGAAGAAAACAGTCAATCCATGAATATTCAAATGAAAAAAATCAGACTAGAATATTGAATTCGAATCGATGAAATAGTTGTTTGCTAAAATATCGTATAAAAAAAAGTAAGAAATAGCGATTGTAATTGAAATTCATATTCATCAATGATAATGATTATCATTGATCATTTTCAAGTAGGTGTAAGAAATATAGACGTCAATCAAAATTAGTGATCATTTTTATTTCAAAATCATGAATGAGTGAATAAATATAAAAAGCAATTTTAAAATTTTTCTAGCATCAATTTTCGTTTAGATTTAAGTTTGAAGAAAAATCGATACAATAAAATGCCATTTTGATAAATAGGAATCATCGAACATGATGGCTTTTCATAAAAAAAAATCACAATTTTCAACTTTTGACGTTCGTTTGTTATAAATTCGAATATTCTATATTTTTTTTTCTTTTACACCATTGTGCTGTTGTAGGCGGTAACCAAATTCGTCGATATCCGTTTTTTATTTGAAGCGATTTGCCTTTTTTGATCTATAAATAATCCATTATCACATGATAATCGAAATTTATTTAGAACATCTTTTTATACGAATTTAACGATAAAAATATCAATCAATCTCAATGATTTCAACAGAATGAATTTGAAATTTAAATCTAAATCTAAATAAATGTAATTCAATATATAAACAAACAAACATCATTGAAATCTTTCAATCTAATTGATGACAAATTTCATTGTCCAATTATGAGAAAAAAAGCAAAACATTTGCACAAACACCATTCTTTTATGATGATGGAAGCCATTCAAATTCATTTCGATTTATTTGTCAATCGAAATGAAATGAATTTGAATGTTGTCATGATCGATTAAAGTGTATGTCTGTGTGTGTGTGCGTGTGTGTGTGTGCAATAAACAAGAATAACAATTTCATTAAGAATAATGTTGTTGTTGTTGTTGGTCATGATGTTCATTGGAGGGTAAAAGATTAATAAGATGATGAAAGTTCTTTAACCTTCTGAAAGGGTCTATTACCTTGTGTTGTCTTGCTTTTCAAGCAAATTGTCAAATTACACATTCGATTACTGAAAACAAGCCATGAATTAGCCATTCTTCTGTAAACTTCCGAATAAATTAAAAAATGCTCCACCTATTCAACGATTACGGATATAACTTAATCATGATCATAATATTTGTCCATTCTCAATGGACAAAACAAAAAAAATACGGTGTTTGCGTATTTCGACAAACGCATAGTGTTATGTTATATAGCGGATAAATAGTGTATAAAAAGGCCATTTTTCAATTGATTCTCGTGTTAGAATATAATTGGACGTCAAGTCCATTCACGGGCATTATCTTTTTTTAAAAAAATCATTGTGTAGTACGAATGATCAATCGATTAACCAAAATCACGATCTAACGGACAGTTCGATCATAATCTTTCACCATCATCATCGTAGCCATCATTATTTTATATACTATGAAAGAAAAATTACACGGAAGAATTTTTTCAAAATCAAGTAATCTTAAATTATCATCACTTGTGATTGTTCACCATCATTTACAAGTTTTTTCATGTTTCTCGTTTTTCCCTTTCTATTGACTTCAGTCGGTTCATTCGCCCGATCATCGTAGTGTATAAAAACCGATGATCCAAATCAAATAATTTTTGTTTCGTTCATTCGTCGACGATAATTTCATCTTTATCAATCTAACATTCTTTTTTTAAATTCATTTGACCAATTGATTTTAAATTGATCTCATCATAAATTATGTATGTACTTCAACATTCTTCGAAAATTCTCTTTCGACATTGGCTGTTGTTTTTGTTGGCAACATTTATGATCAATTATATGATGGCAGAACCGGCCGCCGAGCGTGTCAACTGTAGAAGAGTTGTATTTCATCCATATTGTCGTGGTATCAGCGCTAAACGATCATCAATGCAATTGAAAGAGTAAGTATTTTCTGACTTATTGATTGTCATCATTTTATTGATAGTGATTGTTTTCGATGATTAGTGCATCGGATATGCCACCAAGTCTTGAATCTATCAAAAAATCTTTACCAAAAATATGGCAACAGCTGTTGATTCCAGATACAAGACAGAGAATCATTGAACGATTCAATAGTGAACAAGTAAGAATAATAATTATCTCTCATAAATGGCCATATTTTTAAATTTTTGAAATTTTTAAAAGTCTGTTCCACGAACAATGAAAGCAGTCATAATCGACGACAATAATACGGCTGATACGAATCATTCGGAACCCAATCTTAAACTGGATTCACATTTAAATCACGAATTTAGAGCGGAACCATTTCAGGTTCCCCCATATTTATTCGGACATAAACAATCGAATATTGAGCCAGATATAAAATCAACATCAAGTGAAGAAGAAATAAGTGAAACGAATCCACTTATTTTTCATCTACGAATGGTCTCTTATCCTGAATTTATGCAATTCTTTTCACGATTAACATCAATACCCAAACATTCCATGTTATGAACCTAAAGATCTCTTATTATTAATTATTCAATCGTTGTCATTTGTTTTGGCAACAATTTTACCTCCATTCACATCAATGAATTTTTTTCCTCTCTTATTTTTTTTCGTAATGATAAATGTTGAGAAAATTCCTTTCAAATTGCTATACCGCCGAAACGATTCAAATGTATAAAAAATCGATTGTATCGAATTTATTGTTAAATAAATTCATTTCTTAACACAATAAAATCTGCACATGATTGCAAATTTCATTTTCATCATCACATTTTCACAATTCTTTTTCGCACAAATTATGGCAATCACCATTGAACAATTAAAAGCAAAATTAATTGATAAACTAGCCGCCACCCATGTGGTAGGTGTTTTTGTTTCATAAATTTCCAAAAAATATGTGAACATTGAATTTTTTCCTTTTTTTAAAAAAAATGTAGGAAATCGAAGACGTTTCTGATGGTTGCGGTGCAAAGTTTGTAGCCAAAATTGTATCGGCAAAATTTGATGGCCTTTCATTGCTAGATCAACATCGACTTGTCAACGAAACAATTGCAGATGAAATGAATTCCATACATTCATTCCGTATGAAAACAATGACACCGGAAAAATTTGCAGCCGAATCATCAAAATGAAAAGAATAGTGAAATCAAAATATACGGAAAAACATTTTAAACAAACAAAAAATAAAATTTAATTCCGGACCGAAAAAAATTAAAACTAATTATAATTAAAACATTCATTTCTTTGATGAAAGTTTTGTGGCCTTTTGACTTTTGTCCGGAATATTTTTTTCCAATTCTTTCATTGCCTCTTGAATGTTCTTCTGTGCATTGTCGGTCTGTTGTTTCACCACATCGGCTTGCTGTTTGATCGTGTCGGCCGTTTTTTTTATCGCCTCATCAATAGAATCTCTTTTCTGGTAATAATAATAGCCGATTGCACCAAACACGGCTGCAGTCACGGCTGCCATAATCGTATATTTGCGTTTGTCCATAATAATACTTTTTAAAAGTTAATTTCAAAAAAAAACAGAAAAAAATTCACTAAACTTTATCAAATAACACTAAAAATTAATTGAAATTCACAATACCCAGTTGCTTAGCTTTTAAGCAATTTTTATTTTAATTTGATTATTTTGAAAATGAATCAATTCCACTAAACAATATCTACAAGACGAAATTCATTTTCTAATTTGTCAGGAATGACGTGAATATATTTGTTATAATATGGTTGAATTGTATTGACGAAATATTGTTGTACTAATGGATTATTCGAATTAAGTTGAACCCGTTCGATAGAATAGTACACTGTACCGGCAGTTATTGCATACAAAGATTTATCTCGAGGATTAATGCCACAATTGTATCCGGGAAAATATTTCAGATGCTTTTGAGTGCCAATCATCATTCGTTCATCGACCCGATCACCTGGTATCTTGTTCAAACTAAATATTCGTTGTTTCTTTTTGTAACCTCGTTGTGTCATTGCTGGACTTTTAGCGCTACGTGATTGAAAATAATCTAAATTATATGAAATTAAAATTATTATATAGTGTAGAAAAATTTTGAAATTTCTTACTGATATCTCGAAGACATTTTGAAAATAAATCGTTTTTTATTTTCAAAAATGAAGCCATTCTTAAATGAATCAAAAAATCATGTGGTAAACTTTTTCAAAATGTTTTAAATCAAAATGAATAAACTTTCCAGAAATAATTGATAATGATAAATTTAAAATTTTTATTTACGCATATAGCAATTATTATTATTATTAATTACAAAAAAATTTACTATCAATTGAACACATATTGATCACCATTTTCATCGTCGTCATTACTGTCATCTTCGCAAATAATTCTTCGACGCACTCGTTTGGATTGTCGCAAATCAGTTCGTTTTGCTTCAATTTTAATAGGAATTGAAGATTTCGCCTTTTTCTTATTCGTTGTCGTATTATTGTTTAAACGACTGGGCTGTTTTTTAATTACTGTTCGAGTGCGTTTTCCTTTATGGACATCTGATTCTGGCACTGTTTGTTTGTTCTATATATATAGAAAAGGAAAATAATTTATTTCAAATCAAATAAAATAAATTATTAATTTCTTTATATTCTTACATTTGCTGCGTTTTCATCTTGACCACAAATTTGCTGTTCACCATTTTCATCGTTGACGTTGCCATTTTGTTCATCGTTAGATTTGGACTTTGTTCGAATTTCTTTCATTCTCGATTCCATCTCATCCAACATGACCTTTGATTCCGATTTGATCGTACCATTTTTTCGAGCATTATTCAAAATGGCCATAAAATTAGCAAATATTATGTCACAGTACAAGGTATTGGCAAAGAATGAGAAATTATTCATCAAATTTATCATCGCTCGATCATTGTATTGAAGTTGACTAAGGCAATATGACAAATCTCGCCAGATACGTTCATCACTGAAATTCATAAAAAAAAATTGTAAAAGTTTATTAATCAAACTTTCAATAAGAAAAATACATACGTTGTATTACTGAATCGATGACAAAGCTTGGCGACCAATGATTCAGTGTTACGAGTTTTCTCCAACAATTCAAACAAAAATTTGATCATATCCTGAAATTTTTCTTCTTCCATACCATTTACGCCTGAAAGATTACTGATTATATCGGGCAAATAGTTGTAAATGTATACATTATTCTTTTTGCCCAATTCAACGAAAAATAAACGAGCTGAAGATGAAATCGAGGCGTCATCATCGGTTACCAATTGAGCAATCTTGCTTATATGACCTTTCGGTTTGATCATATCGGCTAAAATCAAACGTGTCAATACAATCAATGCATTATTTTTCACCTGAAAATTATCATCAGTAAGGCAGCCAAATATTTTTCCAGTAAAATGTTCCATTTCATTCGGAAAACGGACCAATAGATCTCCGAATGATATGATTGCATTTGAACGTATATCACCGTCTTTGGATTTTTCGAGTATATCGGCCAATGTGGCTCGATTTTTACGCGTATAATTCAATGAAAGTGCCATGAATTTGGCCATGGATAGGCTGGCGGATTGGCGAAGACAATATGAAAAACAATTACCTTCATAATCGGTTGAAATTCTTTCAATAAGTGGAATAAATTTTTTTAATATACCGTTATCTGTTCAATATTGATGAAATGAATCATTAATTCGAAAATCTTTTTTAAAAGGTTATACTTACCAAATAATACGGATTCATTACAAATTTTGAAGATATTTTCCTGATATGGATCGTCATTGTTGGGTCCAATCATATCATCCATTTCGTCATCTTCATCATCAAAAGTAAAATTGGTAGCCTCACTATTTCGACTTCCATTTAAAACAGAGCTGTTATCATTGACCCGACGTGACAAATGATTGGAAGCTTTCGAAGTTTTCTCCTTTTCTTTGATGTATTGACGAATCTTCAATTCTTTCATGAGATGCAAATCAAGATGTATCAATATATTAATAGCAACATCGCCCAGCATTGATATGAAACGCGAGATCATTACATCATCGATATGAACGATTATGTGATTTTGTGATGTAATATGAGCTGCCGATGAATTGCTTGCCTCATCCGTTGATTCTTGACTGTTTTGATGTTGCTGGAATTCGGGTAATTTAGCTTTGTTAAAAATATTTCTATAGCAATCTTGAATAATTTGTGAAATGATGGAATCTGGTTTGTCGGCCAAAAAATAAGTTACTTTGATGACGGTAGAAGACATACGTAGCCAATATTTGCTATCAATATTGGTAATACTTTCAGCCATGATTGAACGAAGACGAATAAAAAGTAGATGATCAGGTGGTAATTTGAAAAATCGTTCCATCAATTCGGTTTGTGGCATTTTAAAAGTTTTCATTAATACTTCACAAGTATCGGCAACAAAACGATGATCATAACAATGTGGAGGTTCCAGGCTAATGGAAATGATATTATTTAGATTTGATTCATTACGTATCAATGATGGTTGAGCCGAGGCCAACATTCCGATGATGATCAATGCTGCTCTGCTATCTTCATCAGTAATTTTTGAATACTTTTTAGCATAACGTTCCCAAAGGATTTGTAAATGTATTTGATTGAATTTTTGGGCCACGTAAAGCTCTTTGATTACAGCCTCGGCACAAATTAGCTCTCCTTGATTCAATTTCAGAATCATATTTGATAAATGTTTCACTTCCATATAATGAATACTCTTTATATCCGGTAGATCTTCTTTTCGCGTTTTTTCCTCGTTAGGAGAATGATTCAAGTAGATTTCGGTGAACGCTTCCATCAATGCATCTCGTATCGATTTTTCACGATTGAAAATCAGCTTCAGCATCTTCTGTATTCCAAACATAGCATTATCGATTTCCATACGATAAGCGTAGGTGAAAAAACTGATCGCTTCTTGAATGTCTGTGACATTACGAGAATTGAGTAGAACACAAATGGTTGGTATCGATTCGGAAATAGCATTCGTTATATTGATGGCCAACTTTAGCCTTTCAACTAGCGTTTCATATTGTTTGATTTTTTTACATTCACGTTCAATAGTTTCCGGTGAAACCGTAATGTTTTTAGCAATTACATCACCAGTTTCATCGCTCAAAATTTTTTCAATCATTTGTTTTTGGCTTCCAGTTTCTTGGTCAATATTTAGATTTCCAAAATCAATCAAAGGAGCCAAAAACACCTGTTTTGCTAAGGTGAGCTCATAGGAAAGTTTTGTTTTCAAATTGGATTTAAAATTCGTCATGGCACTCAAAAATAGACCATCAGCTTCACTAAAAGTGGCATTATTTTTTCTTTCATCGCAACCATCTTCATCATTATCGTTAGAAAAGCCAACGACATTGTCATCATCATCGCTATCATCTTGATCATGACAATCTGATGCTTTTAATTGAAATAATGGCTCGTTTGGATATAATGATTTCAATGAAAAAAGTGCAATAAGTGCCTCTTCAAATTGAGAGTTTGTAAACAGACTTCGAAAATATTCGAAACCTTTTTCCAAGTTATCTTGAGGTAGATCATTAGGAAATGATATGTTCTTTAGCTTTTCTTTCATTTCCAAACCATGTAGTTTCCAGAAATCATGAAATGGTTTTTCCAATTTCACCCAATCGGCAGCCAATGTTTCAATCAATCTGGTATCATTTTTCGGTTTTTTTGAAAATAATTTAGCATACTCTTCACTTTTTCGTTTTCGATTATCTTTTTGAGTTTGCGGGACATGTTCATGATTTTCTGTGATATTTGTTTCGATGGTATTATCATCTTCATTGTATGTACTACTGTCGCCCGAAGTATCACTAATTGGAATTTGTGTTTCTTGTTGGTGTTGTTCGATCAATTCAATTAATTGTTCTTTAAATTGATTACTTAATGATTGAGTTTTTTCCATTAGCTTAATCATATCTTTTTTATTCATCATGTTGAATGTATTTTCTTTTAGCATTATTGTAAGAAAATGAATAGCGTTCTTGCGGACGAAACAAGATTTATCATCTAAACGGCCAATGATTAAATCGATAACAGATAATAAACGTTCAATAGGAATGGCACCATGTTCGGCTAATTGACACCATAACTGTAAAACACGACTTCGAGTGTAGCTAGTGATGTCATGGATATGTTCTTCAAGTTTGTCCAATAGTTTGTTTTTAATATGAACATCTTTGAATACAGTAGGTAAAGCGAATTTATTGATGATAATAGTTGCAATAATTTCAAGCGTAGCGTTTCGAAGCCAATATGAATCCTGTTCAAGAAAGTCAAACAGATCGGAAATATGTTTGAACATTATGTCGGTACATTTTTTGCCTAATTCAATAAGAAATGTTGACAATGCTCGTGGAGCAGAATTATCTTTTGATAAAATATTGATATCCATAGATTTTATCTGTTCTACTATATCATGGACGATGAATAAATGTGGCAGACGTTTTATATTATATGCGACTAGATCAGAAAGAATACCCGAAGAGCTTTCTTTGCTCTGGAGCATTTCGATAATTTTCATACAATAATTGATACCATGTTGATATCGATCCAATGCAATCGTGATCATTTCGCATATATTATTAAAATATACGGATGAGCGAAGGCGAAATGCCATACTGTTTTCGATAATTTTGTAAATCCAACGTGTGGTAATATTGACAAAATTGCTAAGAAAATGAGACGTTTCAAACACTCGATCCAATCGCAAGGAAAATAATTGTAACATTGTTGATATGGCTTGATGTTTGGAATCTTGATATATTTTCGAACATTTGGTGGATTTGTTTTTCTTTTTCCTATTACGATTATCTTCGAGTTCGACATTGCTATCATCTTCGAATAATTCACTGAGCATAACAAAAGCAAATACGATCATCTGAAGTTTGTTCTGTTGTGTTCGTCGTTGATCAATGTGAAAATTTTCGTTAACAAATTGATTCAATTGGCTATGCAAAGAAAACATTGAACGATTAAGTAATATCCAAGCCTGATTGCGGACTTCAATGTCAACATCTTTGAAGAATTTTATAACAAAATAAAAATAATCAAAAGTTTCAAGAATGAAATCAGGCCCTTGACTCTTGAAACGGCGTTCAGCTTCGACAATTCTGGAAGACAATTCGGCAGGATTTCGTACGGTTAAATTGACTGAATAAAAATTGGGAAAATTTTCCCGATCTTCAAGCTCCTCTAAACGATCGGGAATACGAAAAGTGAAATATTGTTCGATTGTCATTTTTGATTTCACTATTCGTGTGATTCAACGTAATAAATAAAAAAAAAGCGGCAAAACTAAATCGATGATGAAAAAATAGAAAACTACTGAATGATTCATAGACGTTGTTATATGAAAAAAAGATAAATGGAAAACGTAGAATTTTTTAACTCACAATCAATTTAATACATATTTGAAAGGATTCATATCAAATTTGAATTTATAAAATAAGATATATTCTTGTGAATAGATGTGTTATAAAAATGGGCATGGTATTTTGGCTCGCATCGAATTTTTTCTAATTCAATTTTCAACGGATTTTTTTTACTGTTGCTATTTACATAGCTATTTTAACTGAATAGAGATGATGGGGGCTGATTTAGCCGATTCATGCACCAATGATATAAATATGATGATGATATAAATCGCGTGTCCAACTTAGTCGATCGATCGATAGTAGATGATTAAAAATATTTTAAAACCATCTCTAAATATATTTATATTTATGTGTATTATATAAAATAATGTAATTAATAATAATCTATCATAATGGGTAAAAATTTAAATTCTTCAATTCAAAATTCTAAACAATCAACATGGAAACGAATGTTTACGATATCATCACATTGGGAAGATAAAGTATGAATTTTTATTTTAATTGACACGTAAATTTTTTTACAATCGAATATCTATAGGATGAATTCTTGGACGTAATCTATTGGGGCCGACAATTAGTTTCAATAATAATTGGTATCGTTTGGGGTATTCTTGGATTGACCGGTGCATTCGGATTACTTAGTTATATGGCTACCAGTTCGGCTGTGGTTTATTTATATTCAAGTACGTTGAATATATTATAATAATTTATTATCATTATATAATGATGAAATGGAATATCTTCTTTCTCCTACCACATAGTCAATGTCAATGATGATTCTGAAGATGCTTTGACTGCTGTTAAAGAAGGCTTCATGACATCATTGGCCGCATTTTTGGTCACATGGATTCTTGTCTATACTTATCTTTATTTCTAGAAGCTATAAGAAAATTATATCTTACAAAATGAATTCAAAGGAGCATTCCTTCTTATCTTACCCATATTAATTATAAATTTATTATTATTATTAATTGAGTTTTTTTATAAAATTTACATTTTTATTCATACTTGAAAGAAAAGACAAAAATAAACTTGTCAATTTTTAATTTATATATTTACAATTGTTAAAAAAACTCAATATTTTCCGCTATATGATGATTTATGGTAATAACGTGATGAATATGATGATTGATCGGGACTTTCATGATAATTATGGTGTCTTTGATGATGGTGATGATTCGATGATGTACTTCTCGGATCATCTTTATATCGTCGATCGCCATCATTTGAACGATTTTTTCCTGTTGTTGATGATCGACTTGCATCATTTCGACGATCATAATAGTAATTACGAGATGATGAATATTGATTATCACAATATGAGGATGAAGTTGAAATGGGAGATCTAGATCGTGAACGAGAATCTTCTTGATAATAACGATTTCTATGATCGCGTCTATTACTATTACTACTGACGATTTTGGAGGAAATAAATGAACGAGGTACAAGTGGTGATCTATCGTTACGGTATTCTTTCTGCTCATTTCTTAGTTTTACATGATCATCACGACTGTTGGAATAATAATCATCTTGTTCTGAACTACATATGGAATGGCCATTCTTTTTGGAACGATAAGCTGTAGATTTGTAATGATCATTATCGAATGACGATGAATGATTATAATCATAATCTAATCTTTTCGATGATTTCGATGTTTCTTCTTTGCTTGATTTGATGGGAGATTTTTGCAATTTAAATGATGATGATGAGCTAATGGAACTGTGTTCACTTCCAACATTATCTTGCTGTTGATTAACATGATTGCCACCACTAATTGAATCTTGTGTGGAAATTTCCATTATATTATCATCATTACGGATGCTTTTCAATATTTTTTCGTCACCGTCAATTATCATAGGCTTATTCGAAATCTGAGATCTGACATCAGGATTTTTATCATTCACATCAATTGACGCATTATTTTTGATTTTACTAGCAATGATATCAGTGGCCACAACCGATGGAGAATTCGAACGTGAATCTATCAATACAGGTGAATTGATAGCTTCTGTGGACAATAGATTATTACGTTGAGCTAGAGCTCGTGCTTTAACTTTTTCTGCTTCTAGTTTTAGCCGAGCTTGTTCTACTTTTGTCTCCAAATCTTCTTGGTCCAATGGTTTTCGAGTATATAACATCAGAATGGATTTGCAAATATCGTCGATACTTTCGGAATCGACATTGAACATTTCATACCACAATGGTTGACTGGGTAATGATACCTAAAACAAAACAATTTGTTAGAAATAAAATTCAAAAAAAAAAAATAAACCAAAGACTTACTTTTAAAATTCTTGAACTCAAATGAATACATGCACAAGCTATTGATTCTGGAGGATAACGAACAAAAACATTTGTTTGTAAACTATCATTCATATAGCTCCTGTGAAAAAAAAATAAAAATAAAAAATTAAGAGCATTTCAACTATTGATGCCACAAATGATCCAATGATTGAAAATGATGACACGGATGTGAAGGATGTCAGCAACTCAGCAACAAATGTAAATCAGACGAACCATTCATCACTCTATCAAATATAAATCATACATTTCAAATTTAAACAAATAATAAAACAAACAAACAAAAAAAGAGATAACTTTACAACACACGATGATCGAAATGAAAACATGTGCCAGCCAAATTTTGCATAGAATATGTATTGGATAAAAGTTAATTTTTTTGTTTAAAAATTAATCATCAATGAATATTTAAAAAAAAATAATAATACTACTTACGACCGAATAAGGGAATCAACGTAGTCGACGAAAATCATTTTTTTTCGGTTTAATTTTATTTGTTCGATCGATCGTAACAGAGACGAAAATCATCTCATATCTTGTTTGTTTTTAATTTAATTTTGACAATAATGACAATATAATAAAAATAAGATGCATTAATCAATTTTGTCATAATAAATTATAATTTTTGCGAAAATTTTTAATTCTTATTCTTGATTGATTAATTTTTTTTTTACTCATGATTATTACATATACTAACCCAAACAACAAAATCCATATTCATTTGTTTTTTTTAAATTGACTGACACCCTTCATTGTTTTTTTTTCTCCAACCATTTTCAACCACAAAGCTAATCATCATCATTTAGAATAAAAAATTGAATAACTTACCATGCAGTTTGTATCAAATCAACATTGCTTTCATTTTTCAATATCTGAGCAACAGCAACGATAAATTTATGAGGATGTTTTACATGAACACAGAATCCCAATTCTTTTAGAATTCTTCGTTCAGCTTTTATGACTTGATTTTTGAGATAAATATAATTTTCATCCAATATGATTGGCACTGTTTGTCTAAATAAATAAATAAAAAATCGAAAAAATTATTAGCTTAACATTAAATCTTCTAATGCATAAATTGATTGCATGATGAAGTAGTTATTGAAAGCTAGTATTTAATTTAGCAGCATTATTTTCAAGAAAGTTTAGTATCCTGATTAAGACAAAACTTTTCTAGCCATATGCTGCAGAATTTTGCTTTTCTTTCTTGATTTTTCAATAAACACTTACTGCTTCAATCTAATCTGTTTCATATTATGAAAAACATTTATTACATCTCGTATACGTCGTGGTGCTTCTTCAACTTTTGATGCAAGTACTACACATGCCATGGCTGTTATCTCCATTGGTTGTCGTACGAATGATTTTGAATAATAAAATCGTTGAAATAAAACCTGGCCAGTAGCCATTGCGACCTAAAAAAGAATTGAAAAACTTATAAATTACTTTTCCATAATGATTTTCTTTTCATCAAACCTGCGGTAAGCGTAATAAAATTCCCGATATTTGTATGAGTTTACATCCTGTAATGCGAAGATCATTTTCAATATCAGGATCAAGATTATCAGCTTTCGAAGGAGTATTCAATATTGTTTCTTTCGGTAATATTGGATTCTCTAACAAGATGACAACGCGACCATATTTAAGACGATTGTTGGATGATTGTTGCTGATCGGTCAATGATGATGATGATTTATTTATGGCCCCATCGATAACGGCATTGTCGGCAATCGCTTTATTTGATTCTTCTTTGTTATCGTTGTCATTTATTATCACAGATGAGATCGAAGAATTTTTGGTTTCCATTGAATTAATTAATTCTAAACACGAAAAAAGAATTTAATATTTTAATTTTCCAAACAAAAATGATAATAATAATATAATGAGTTATAAACTTTGATGAGCAAAATAACAGGCAAATATTGCCATTGATTGCAATATATCGAGCTCACAATTGAATCGCACATTTTATCTGTTCATAAAGAACGTTACTTAATTTCAATAGAATTCGATACTTGGGCCATCTATCGAATGCGTGTATGATTCAAATCAAACGTGTTTTTTGGATCTCAAAGGGTTTGACATTTCATTTATAATCAAGTTTTGAATTTTAAATTTAATAACAATGTTGTTTTTATTGATCAACTCAAATTTTTATTGAATCCACACTCTTCAGAATTCTATTTGTTGCCATCATTATTGTCAAACACAAGAAATGATTGCTTTTTCTCATTTTTTGCTTTCGTTATTGAATTCTGGGCTTTCTGAATCTTCAATCATCATCTATGATGTTATATGTGACCTCAATTAAATTGTTATTCGTTGATTAACAACAGGATATAATGAATACAAAAGAAATAATTTGCAATGAATATTTTAATGATGAACAACAACCACAAGGCTTATTGGATTTAATAAGAATCTATCATAGTATTTTCGAAGGAAAAGCTACAGGTATTTACATTTTATTTTTTTCTCTGATTGAATTTTTCTGTTATTCCCATTTGCTGCTTTTGCTGGATCTTTACCATAACTCGAATTTTTCCAATACTATCTCGTAAAATTTGTTTTTTTTTATTTGTTCCATTCATACACACAAATACATTCACATGATGATAGTCGTAAAGAAAACCCTTCATCATTCATGTGTTATTACGTATGGCAAACACACCATTTGATTACGCTAGCTGGATATCCTTGAGACAGAAACCAAGAAAAAAAAATCTCCAAGTTGTGTCATATTCTATAGCTTTACACTTTCGATATCTATGCGTGTGAAATAATGTCGATATATCTTCAAAATTCGTTCGATGCATTGTGCTATTTCTTTTTTGGCGGGCTTGTTTATTGGTCTCCATCTCATTGATTTTAATTCATCATCATCATCATAAAAAAGTATGTTTTCAAAACACTTTAAATGACATTGGTGCGCACACAAAATTCTATATAATCATTTGTGTTGGCAATGATGATGATGATGATGATGATTTAAACGACTAGTCGCAAACATACACAAACTTCTATACATTAAATTTTGATCGAATCTCATACACGCATATTTGCAAACAGATATACTTGCATAACATCATCATCTTCTCTGTGTATACACAAGAGTTATGGTACCAAAAAAAAAAAAAAAAAAATATCCAACTTGATCATCCCCACTACCCGCCATCATCATCATCATCATCATAAATTCAATTCGTTCATTTTATCCTCCCTCACACGCGATCGTTTTGAGAAGAAATAATAATAAAAAATATATTTCACTTTTACCCTAACTCTCACTTATTCTCTTCCTTTTTTCCCTCACCCCCTCCTCGAAACATAATTTGTTTTTTTTTTCATCATGCGCAGTGTGTATTTGATGATAAAATCTTGCCTGAAGACTGCATTCATTGGAATGATTTTTTTCTGTGTTTTTGTTCCCGTGATCTATGATCATGCGCATGCCAGGATTTTTTTTTTATATAAATCCAGTTTTAGTTTTCATTCCCCCCTCCCGTTTCTTTCTCTTTTGCTTGGCTAATGTGACAAGTTCAGCATAAATAACGACCACCACCATTATTTTGGTTCCTCATCATATGCATTCACAAGACTCAAGTTAGCCCGAATTTCTAAACGCATGCGTAAAAACTATTTTTTTTTCAAGAAATGATGGTGCTAATATTATTACTGCCATTATTATTGCTGGTTCTGTCGAGTGTTTTGTTTAAGTTTGAGAGAGAGAGAGAGGGATAGCGACAAGGAAAGGGAGAGGTAGTAGATGTGATTTGTGAAGAAGTTGAAAAATGTATGAAATAAAGAATAAGTATGATGATAATTTTTAGAGAGATGATCCTGAATGGTTTTTATTTGTTTTTTTTTTTAATTTTTCGATATGATTACATTCATCATCAAACATAATTTTAAATTTCAATCAAATCAACATTTGAATTGATTATTATTATTGTGATGTGAATTGTCATTTGATGGCTATAACAACAACCACAACAACAAGAAGACACCACACACTTTATTCTCATTTGTCTCATTGAAACATTACCCAGAATTTTTTTTTTCCAATTCATCACCTTAACTAATGTGACTAATGTAAACGGAAAAAAGCTTTGTTTTGATTTTTTTAAACGTTTTTATATCTTTGGTTATTTCATCATCATTTGTTTTAATTGTTTATAATTGTTTTCATCATTTTCTTTCCACAATCGAATCGTATGAATGAATCCATGGTGTTATAGTATTGATTGAAAAAAAATGAAAATAATATTTAACTGCTGCTTGTGAATGGATACACGATCGTCTTTCATTGCCGCCATATTATGTTCTTGTTCTTCTTTTTCTGTTATTTTCCTCCCTCCTCTTCTCCTACAATTATTGTGAACAAAATGATGAAAAATTCGGTATTGACCATATAAGATCAATACAAAATGATGCCATACAAATAACATCAAAGTAAATTTTTTATTTTATTATTTTTATGGTAATAATAATATTGGCTTAGAATGTGATTAACCCATTATTTTATAGACAGAATTTCTTTTTTTCTTTTTATTATATTGTATTATTATGACTTGTCTTATGATGTTCTATATATATATATTCTACTAATAATGACTTTCTTTTCTCTTTCTCTTCTTTTTTTTCATTTAATCCCTTATCCTGAATTAAAAGACAGTGAAAATTTAACTTTCACATATATACACACACTCACACACAGATGAGGAAAACTCATTTTTTTCTTCTCATTTAAAAATTATTATTCAAAAACATCTTTAACTTCCACTTATCTACCTCAAAATTTTTTTCAAAAAAAAATCGTTAATCAGGAATCTACTCTACTATAATCATCTATTTTGTCTTCATAATCAACGCAATTCATTTTTTTCACTTTATTATTATTATTATTAGCAATCGACAGAAGGAAACAGAAAAAAAACAAACCGTCACGCTCAAACGTCTCGATGTTACCTTACCGATATCATAATTTCGGTAATCTACCATTGAATACGTTTCTCGAAGGTCATATCTCTTTTTCTTTTATTTTCACTTGAAAAAAAATTCTTTCCATTTTTTAACCCTTGTGCAATAATAATTTTGTTTTTTAATATTTGTCTCATTAAAAATAATTCAAATCAAATAGGATTAGATGCACGTCAACCAACAATAAGTAATTTTATCCATCCACAACCGGAACACCTCCATCATCAAAATCACCAACAGCAGCAGCCTCAGCAGCTTCGGCAAAATCTAAATTCGCCTGATCCAAATAATAATATAACGACACATCGTAGTTCACCCAAATCGAAATCCTCTTCATCAAATCGGCAAACATCAATCGATGAGATGGCTGCTAATCTGACACCAACATTATTATCGACATCTTCGATTCCATTCTCTCAGGCTCAACAGTTGCAAACCTCACATCAGGCATCAAGCGCAGCGATTCAACAACAGCTAGTTCAACAACAACAACAACAGCAGCAGCAACAACAACAACAGCAACAACAACAAACTGGTACGAATAATCGCTCAAGAGTAAAGAATCGTTCTTCCAATAATCACGCAGCAAATCATGCAAATATTGGTGGTTTGAATGGTCTGGCCGCTGCTAACGTGCAACCAGCTCAACATATATTTGGCACTTCGGTTGCTTTTCCAGGGAATCCGTTACAATCGGCTGCTGCGGCAGCCGCGGCCGCTGGCCAAGGTATTCAGAATCAAAATTTTCATAGTCAACATCAAACAGCCGCCAGACTTAATCAGATGCAACAACATTCATCAGCGGCCGGGCAGCAACAACAAGCTGTATTATTACCGTTAGAAATTAATCCTGGACAAACTAGAAATCTGGTTTCAGCAAATAACAGCAGTAGTAGCACTAGTAGTGGGAGTGGCGCCAACGTGATTACATCGAATAGTGCAGCTGCAGTGGCTGCCGCCGTGGCTGTTGCTCATCCACAATATACTCAATACATTACCTCATGGCCATGTCCAGCCTGTAAAATTGCATTCCGATCTGCAAATGAATTACAGACTCATTTGAGGTATGATCCATTAGAATTTTTAATCAATTTATTTTTTATTCACAACCATTTCTTTTGTCCGACTTTGACATTGAACTTTCCCTATTTTTATCATATTTCTCTTCCTTTTTCTATCTATATTTTTTTGCTTTTCTCTTTATATTCCATCTTTCTTGCTCTTTTTTCCATCTCTTTATATATATGTGCTGTGCATTTGATATATGCATTTAAATATGTATGTTGGTGTATGTTTTACATATATCTTCCGTTCAGTGCTCATTTTGTGCCGTCCCAAAAGCAATCATTACAAAATCAGAATCAATTGATAGTTAGTTCAAATACAATCACCAACAACAATTCATTTAACAAAACAACAACTACATCTTCGAAAGAAGATCAAAGGTTCGTTTTGTTTTGACCTATCCTCATTATGCTATTCTCTTTGGTTATTATTATTAAAATTTCATTAGAATTTAGAAAATGTCCTTCTTAGGCTTTTAGTTTGAATTGAAAATTCAAAATAAAGACAAAATTTTAAGTCTGCCCTGAATTCAGATTAGAATTCTGTTTAGACTGAACAATACTTAAATCGGTTGTTTATTCTGTTTTTCCTATATCCATCCTTATAGTATTCACATGAAAAAGGACAAATCTGTACCATGCAATGAATGTGGAAAATTATTCGCCAACGCCGAAAGAGTTCGTGTTCACGTGAGGGTTGCACACGGTGAGAAAACTTGTTCTTGTGCGATTTGTGGCTGTGGCTTCTCATATCGCTGCAAGCTGCTAAATCATATGAGAACTCACACAGGTTTGATACTCCAATATTGTCATTATTGATTTTGATCTTATTCCATTGTTTATAGGTGATAAACCGTTCACTTGTGAAGTATGTGGCCGATCATTTTCGCAAAAAAATCATTTGAAACGGCATCATATGATCCACACTGGTGAAAGACCATTTCCATGTGAAATTTGTGGACGTAGTTTCTATCGCAAAGATAAACTAAGTATGACGATTACAACTTTTTTTATTTTTAAAATATTGATTCGACTTTTTAATTGTTCGTTTAAATTTTTAGCTCGACATCTTCGTATTCATACGAATCCGAGTCCTGGCCGTGGTCGCAATGCTAAAATGCCGGCAACGGTAGCTAATCAAACGACTGTTGCCAATTCCGCACTTAAATTGCCAATGACAACACAATCATTGACCTCATTACCGGCATCGGCCATTCAATTGTTACCTGTAACAATGACTCAAATCAAGACCTCAACCAATAATAGTACCATTGGAGGTCATACATCATGGGCAACACAGCTACAATCATCATCAAATAATCGTCAACAGAACAATCAGGACAATGGCATTAATAAATCCAACGAGGATTCATCGCAGCAGCAACAACAACAACAGCAGCCATCCAATTTGATGGTATCTTCTTGTTAAAATTTAATCATACGATGACCAAAAACGTTCTAAATTCTATATTGTTTTCACAGTTAAAACAGGAACAGATGTAAAATGGAAATGATGTGTGTCCATTATGAAGTGTTGGTCTTCTTTCTTTAATCTTCTATCTTGCAAAATTCTTCAAATATTTTATCAGTGACACAAACGACTTCAAAATTTGCGATTTAGTGCCATTTGGAACTTATATTTTCGATATATCAGAATTATTCGATATTTTAACCTCTAAAATTAACTCAGTGGAAAACGAAACAAAACAAAAATGACCTCCAATTTTTCTTATTTTTTTGACAATTTTTTGTTCCTCTTTTTCATCATTGTCTTCTTGAAATCCAGAAACTTAATATTTTGTGTTCTATTTATATATGTTGTATGTATATGACATTAATTGTCCACAACAATAACAAACAACATGCCTCTTTTTCACTTTTCTTCATTATCGAAGAAAATTATGGAAAACAAAACCAACACCTCAAATGAAAAACCTCAAAAATTTGTTCAAGATGCACAAACAATGCATTTAATTCTGTTCTTTTTTTTAAATTTTCTTTCATCTTTTGTTTGATTGAATTTGTAGTTATCATGACTGAATCCATGATTTTATTCTTTACTGTTCTCATAATCATTTTTTTTTATTATTGCATTTTTATTATATCATCATTACATCTCAATTTCAATTGAATTTGAATGTATGAATGATCTCGTGTTCACATTTCATCTTTTTTTTCTTTGTTTTTTGTTTTTAATAACACACACACACACACACACATACACGCATCAAATATTTCATAACTATGATTAACCTCAACATCGACATTATAATCACTATGACATCATCCTCATTATTATATCATATTAACCTCACTATATACTCTTATGAAACTTTTTATCATATATAGATTTTAGATAATCGAAGCCTAATGAGAAAAAAAAACAACACAGAAAAAAAATAACTTCAGAAAACAAAGAATTTTTATGTAATTCTTTTTTTTTTTGGAATTTGTTTTCACTTCTTTAAGCTTTTTTTTCTAATCTTTATCCATCACAATGTGTGCTTTACGAATTTGTCATACACAGACACATGACACATTTTGACATAATAATCGAAATTTATTTGTTTTTCGATTATAATTGATGATGATTGAAACTTTTTTTTTGAATCCCATAATCATTCTATAAACATTTATTATAATATTTCATTACTTAACCATTGATTATTTTTCATTTCAAAGTGCAGTTCTTTTATTATTGAATACATGTGAGAGAAAAGACATACATGAATAACAAACAAACAAACAGAAGAACATTGATTTATTTACATATAAAAAAATTATTTTCATTTTTTTTCACTTTGTTTTGTTGTTTTTTTTTTTTTTTTTTTTTTTGATTATAATTTTTCATTTTTCTCTCTCACTCTGTTTTTTCTTTCTTTTCTTGATTATTGTTCGTCCAAACGATGACCACACATTGACCATTTGATTGATAAAACAATTATATCATCATAATTTAAGATAAATCATGTTCGCTTATTATTTGTTTTTTTTTATTATAAAGTAATAATCACTTTCTAATCACAAGACAGGTAACAGCCACCTTTTAATTACATTATTGATTATATAAGCCATATAAAACGGATTGATTGAATGATTTATCATTGGAATTGAATTGATTAAAAAATATAAAAAATATTTGCTTGACTTGTCGGGGTTATTTTTTATCAGTTAATCGTATTTCAATAATATGACGAAGTAACGAGGCATCAATTTCTTGGACCACATCACCCTTCAAACATAATGATTGATTAGTAGTCTCGGTAATTGAATCAAGATAATCTAAAAATGAATACGTTCCACCACCGATTCCAAAATAATGACTTTTGCTTGCAATCAATACACGACCATTTGGATGATGAATGTTTGCATGAAAAAGATTGGACAATTTTGAAAAATTTTCCTCCTTATAGATTGTTTCAGCGGTGACGATTAAATCGAGTTTAATTTTGTTTGAAATGAAAAATTCGTTTATTTGCTGCCAATCGCCCCAAAGAAATTCGTAATTAACTTTTATCTGTTCTGCAGTATTGTTTTCATCATTAACAATGATATTTGGAACGGTGAAAAATTTTATAACCTGTTCATTATAGTCTTGTAGATAAATTCGGAATTTTAATTTCGGATTTGAATGGCTCAATTTTTTCGCTAAATAAATAGAAAGCAGACCAGAACCACAACCTAACTGTAGAAAGATAAACATTTATTTTAATGATTAATTAACAAAGTTAATGTATTTATACATCACAAATTCTGAATTCATCCGTATTCAATTGGGTGAAATCATAATTATCTTGCTCAAAATAATCGATTAGATCAGATAATCCTTCCCAGATTTTAAATCCACCTTCATATTCATTCGGTATGACATCCACATCACTGTCTAGCCATGAATTCAATTTCGTTCGGTGTTTATCACTTTCGATGGATTGTTCATTCAATCGTTGTGCAAGACGATGACAAAAATTTTTATTCAATTGTTTATAATGAAAATTTCCTCTATTTTTCTCTTTCATAAAAGAATCAGATTCCTTATCTTGTAAAATAAATTGAATTTCGTTGAATAATTTATCCACATATTCTTTATCAAGAATCGACATTTTCCAATAATAAACAGAATTGAAAATGACAAACATATGAAATGAAATATATAAAAACAAAACGTGGTCGAAAGCACGTGATCATCTGTCATCCATGTAAGATGTGATCATTTTGTTCATTAATAATTTTGAAAAAAAACATCATTTTTTTCTATTTTTTCGTACAACTAACAATAATACAGGTAACAATGACAAATAAAGCAACCAATCCAACAATAAGCAATGTAATTATCGAAATTGTCATCAAAGGTGTACAATTGTTGAAACTCCAATCATCCCAACAGCCATCATGATGATTACCACCATTATTATAACGGATGCATTGTTGTCCATTCCATCGAAAACCACGAATACATTTACAAACACGTTGACGATTCGCCTGATCGTACCATTCACATTCGGAATTGGCAAATGGACATTCATAATCCAAATAACATTGTCGTAATGGAATAATTAAATTCTGCTCATCTATCGTGATGACAAAAAATGTTTAACAATCAATGAATTTTCAAATGTTAAAATTTTAATCATACAATAATAATCTTGCGTGTTGATGAAAACATTTGAGAATGATAATAGAATCCAGAAGAATAACAACATTGAAGACATTCTTTTTTCTTTGCTTTTCGAATGCAATGAAAATTTCAAACAATGTGCACTTTGTTTTCTGTGATTGGTCGATTTATCCGAAACGTATGCAGCATTGATCACAGAAAAAAATGCCCAAAAAAAATGAATCCTAGGTGATCGACCAACGTCCTGGATACAGGTAAAATTTGTTGATTATTGCATCCTGTTGTTGGTTTGTTTACATTCAATGTATGCATGCGTGAAATGTTTTTATTTTAGGCCAAATCTGTGGCCTTAATTTGCAATCTAAATCAAAAATCATCCGAATTATAATTTCTAAAATAATAATTTAAAATATGAGATCGATATGCTGGACATTTATTTTTTGTTTATTGCATTTCTTGATCATCATATATGACCAAGTTCTTTTGATGTCGAAAAAAAAATTTACCAAAATAAATTCATATCACATACTTGTCATAACATTGTATTTTTGGAGCAACAAAAAAAAAAATGACAAGTATGTGATACGACAAACGACCTACTACTGAACGAATAAGAAATCTTATCGTTTTTTTTTTGGTCATTTCAAATTCGGATTAAGATTTCTAATGTAAAATGTCGTTGAAAAAAATAACTGACATTTTTTTCCTATTAGCGATGATGGTAGAAGGAGAAAGAAAAAAAATCATTTCTCTTTTTTTTTATTCGGCCGATGCAGTACTGGTTGATTGACTGGCCAGATATATAAACAATTTTCGATAATCAAAAACCAAATTTAAATTCATTGACCAACTAACCACATAACCGATAGTGGTAATAGATTTGTGATCAACCGAGAAATGAAATTTTTTGTTTTCGAGCTCCGGCTAAATTATTTTTAGATCATCTCGTTTTCTCTTGACCTGACCTTTTGAATTTTTTTTTCTTACTTAATAATGTTTATTAACGAATGAAACTTTTTTTTGAAAAAAATAAGGTCAAAACGATGACCAGCATGAATGAAATGATTTTAATTAATTATTATTATAAGAATTTTTATTTAAATCTGTCAAAAAAAAAAATTTTTTTCTTGTCATATTTCATATAACGCATCATCATTATCACTGATGAAATAAAAAAAACCTTGACTGTCATCATGATTCAACCAGAAAGAAAAAGAATCATCATCTCGATTAGATTCGGTTGATTTTTTCCCTCTTAATTTATTTTTCTGATTGGTCAGTGGCCAACATTTAGCGACCACTGTCAAAAGCAAATAACTGTGAATGTATATTATTGGACAATTTAATACCGATCTATCTAAGTGCTTGGATGGTGGTAATGATGCAATCCAGTTTGTCATCCTCGAATGGTCATCTATGTTTTTGGTCGTTCATTTTACCTAGAAGAAATCCATTTTTTTTAACTCAATGAATGAAGGATGGTAAAGCTAACAGTAACTTGATTAAGTCTTCTTTCTCTCTCTCTCTCTTTTACTCTTCCTTTATTCGATATAGGATACCGTTTTATTTCGAATCCATAATTATCCAATCGTTTAAATCTGATACTTACCCGGTTGAATTTGGACATTCAATGTTTGAACATTGTAATCATCGGCGTTTGGTATCTGTGTTGATTTTTTCAATTTTTTCACTTAATTTTTATATATATTTTAACATAGAATAATTCGATAGAATGACCCCACCACCACCACCACCTCCGCCACCTCCATCATTTTTTCAATCCTCATCATATGATTGGAATCACAAATCTCATCATCGAACCGAATCATCGAGTGAATTTGATTCATCTAAACTTCACAAATTAACAATGTCACAGAAATGTTCGACTATTGAACATACAAAATCAAAACATTATCAACAACCTTATGGTAAATATTCAAATGCCGAATTTCATCGCTCATGTCGACCACGATCTTCTTATAATTTTTCAGGAAACACTCATGATTGCAATACAATAAGTTATCATCAGCAACAGCATTCAAAACCAAAAATTTATCAACAAAATCAACATTCACCTTCGAAATACATCAATAGAAATAATCTACAGCTTGTACGTCAAAAATCTGATAATTCCGAATGTTCAGAAATCCGACAATCGAATAGTAAAAATGATCAATTAGCCATGTTTGATGGATCAAAAAAATCTCGATGCATATTATTTTCACAGATTTATCTTATAACTCATGTTTCTATTACAATTTGTTTAAACAAAACAAGAGGTTCGTTGAATCGATTATTGCTTTCTGAATTAAAATTTATCAATCAATCATCACATTCTATAGATATGGAAACGACAATATCAGAAACAATTACGAATTCTTTAGATCTTATAATCGATATCTATTTATTCTACATTTTGGTCGCTTCATTATTTTTCTTCGTCCTGTTAAGATATTATGCCGTACCTCGATTAACAGATAATCTAACGTTCAATGAATTGACTGGTAATTACATTCTTTAGCAATGATTAGCTCTTAAAATCCATCTAACATTATTTTTTCATTCGGATAGAACAAACGCCAATCTTGTTCGGTGCAATAATATTGGGTTTCAGTGAGTTGGCTCAATGTTTGATAGAATTAATTGAATGTGTTGAATCTGATTCAATGATAATACCAGTGGCTAAATTTTGCTATCATATCGCTTTTATGCATTTTCTGCTATCTCAAGTAAATAATGGTGGAAATATTTTTTTTTTAAAAATTTTTTAACACAATTTTGATATTCCATTAAAGATTATCTACAATGATTATATTGGACTTCGAAACATTGCCATTGCTCATCTTTTATCGACACAAATTTCATTGTGGATTCTGTCCACATCCTCTAAACAAGTTCATGTCGGACAACATAAGCATTGCTGCGATTATAAACTTGATTTAAGAACATTTCGAATTGTTTTGTTCAATGATAATAGCAGCCGATTATTGGGAAACGAACATGATGGTTTGATGAAAATAAATGGAAACCATACTGAAAACTTGATTGCCGATCCATTTCAGATCAGTCTATTCATCTTAAACAATCAGTTTAAATTTCTTACTGTCTTTATATTGTTAACAATGTGGTTTTCCAACAATCAATCCAAGATCAATTTTATTCGTGCAAAACTTTCAGAAGAAGAAGTGATTCGTTCTGCTTATTTGAATCCAGAAAGCAAACTATACATGTTTCGTGGTTTTATGGTTGGTTCGATTTTCTTATTAAGTTCTATTGCTTCAATTATTTTCTATGATAATCGATTGATACAATATTCTGCATCCATCTTCATTCAAGTATGTAATTGTTGAAATATTGATAATATTCTTTTTTTTACAAATCTAATTCATTCCAAGATTATGATCATTGTGATTTCGTTGACCGGTTTGGTTGTTCGAAGACATCAAATTGACGTAAATGATCCTAAATATCAGATCAACATATTGAAACATCATTTTATCATTTTTGTAACATTATTTTTGGTGTACAATGTATCGTTGATGAACATTAAAACATTTTTCATCAGACTAATAACAGATGGAACATCGAATAATATAATGGATGCCAAAACTACAATTCAAATGATTGTGCCAATACTGTCATTAATTAGTTCTCTATCTCTCATCATCCAGGTGACCATACAATCGTATTTGCTTCGATTACAAGGCAAAAAATTGATCAACATGACTCATGTATTTTCATTATTGGCTATTGCTAATTTTTCATTATGGATGATCGATGTATCGATGATTGTAAGTGATCGAGATTTATGGCCAATTAAATGGCAAGATCAGGTCCATTCAACTTTCGAAAATGATAATAATAATGACTCGATGAAACATCCAGATGATTCGAAATATTTACGAAATATTCTCAATGTATTCGTACCGATGAATCGTTACTATTGTTCATTAATATTTTTTCATTTTTGGAAATTAAAAATGTAATTTAATTGAATTTATAAATCGAATATTTTAAGCTAATAAAAAGCCATCATTCAATTGCTTCTTATTGATTATGTTTGATTTATTGTTTAGTTACTAGTACCAAAATTGATCGATCAAAAATTCGGTGGATACTTAAAGGATTTTCCTATTTGAAACGATATTCGATGGAATTTCTAAAGCTTTTCGTTTCGAAACAGCAATGTAAACAATCACAACAATTACCGATCGAATTAAACGAAGAAGAATATTGTCTCTTCATATTGACCACATTATTCAATGCTCATTATCTACCATGGTTGAAAGAATTTGCTCCAAATCAATGTTTTCACAATTTTGCCGAACGTTTCACTACATTCAGTCAAAATATTGATGCAGCTTTTCCAGAAATGCATTATAATCGAAAAAAATTGGCAATCAATTTAGCGAATCGATATTGTTTCAAAATTGCTAGAAAACTTATCTTAACAATCGATTCGGTGGAAATCAAAGATGATCAACAACAACTGGATCATGATAATCAATTGTTTTGGCTTGAAATAAACAATGTACTGAAAATTCCTATAGAAATCAAATCTAATTTTTCCATTTCTATTGCAATTCCAAACGAGCTAAATACTAATAAAATGGCTATAAAATGCTTTGGAGAAAAAGGAAATTCACAGAAAAAATTCCTTATGTTAAATGATTATGACATTTCGGGATATGCTGGATACACAACAACAATAACTCTTGATAATAATGTAACATTTCAATTGAATTTCCGATGGGAATTGGAACAAGATTATTTGTTGAATTTTATTCAAAAGCCCGAGGTATTTTTGAAATTCTTTACTGGCTCCTTACTAGCACTTGGAACATATTTCTATACATTTTATTCTAATCTTTATTCGGGATTATTGCTAAATGAATCTACACAAAATCAAGGTGAGTAAAAACCTACGATAAGAAGAAATATTCTTAGAATTTTTATTTTTCATGAAATATAGCACTCAAATGTTTTCCTGAAGTTGCCTTCATTGTTGGATCGACTCAACGATCGAAATTGTGTCCGGAATTTTTGTCCGTTTGTCAGAAATATGAAAACGAAAAACAAAGTTGTAATTATGGAACTTGTACAAATGTCTACAATTTAACAAACGCAATTCTAATTCTTTTGGACAATGTTTCAAGTGCAGAAATCGATTTATTTCGTCAACTTTTACTTGAACCGTTTAATCACATCATACGGTTCGATTGTGATCCTAGGATTGTTTGTAAACGAAGTTTTCGCCTGCATAAACTATTAATCGGTCGTTTATATAAAATATTAAAACGATCGGATTCAATTATTCAGGAAAAATGTTTTGAAAATTTAATTCTTAATCTGCTATTCGATACGACTGAATTTAAACTGAATCCTCTACAAAAAGAATCAATGATGTTATTCGCAAGGTATTGCAAAGAAAATAAGATTTTTCTTGATGATAACAAAAGTGAAGAAATGAATCGTTCTGAAGGTGATATTCAAAATGAACAGAAATTGAGTAAACAACAAAAAGAAAAATTTATCAACAACACACAAGGTAATGATTCGGAAAAGATAAGGGTTTTGTTATTCAAATACTGGCCAGATATACTCGAACAAAATCAGCAACAATTTGAAAGAATATTGCCAGATTTGGTCAGTCCATTTATGGAATATGGATTCCTCATAAAAAATTAGAAAACTACAATGATGAGGATGTTGACCTCGAATATCTTATTTTAATAAAAAAAAATAAGTTCGTGATGAAATGGCAAAATATTGATAGATTTTAAAAATTCTGTTATGTCATCGATACTAGCAGAAAGCGTTTAATGGATAATATTTAAGTGAGGTTTCAGATATCATTTTATGAATTTCTCGGCCATGATGTCACATTACTTGAAATTGTTTTTGTTTCTTTTGTTTCTGGTCTTTGTGTATCAGATTTTTATGTCGATAGAACCGAATCGTGCTGAATACTTTCAACGCCTTGTAAACAAAACACGTCTTTGGAAGCAAGTTTTTAATGAAATTACTTATTAAAATCAATTGTACGCCAAAATTAAGCGACAAAAATTATCAAATATCAAAATATATCAAACATTTGCTATCTCATGAATATAAGCAGCCAACAATTTGGTGCCTTCAATGTAATTACGACGATCGATTTTTTCGTTTTGCGAATGAGCACCATCATCAGCGGCTCCCATCGGCAATAACATAACGCTTTTATTGGTGATCTCTTGGAAAGTTAATGTAACTGGAATCGATCCTCCTTCACGGGTCATATCCGGTTCAACTCCGTACACTAATGAAATCAATTTGAATGAAGTGACCAGTAAAAATAACAAAATTTCTTACCATGTTTTGTTGCCAATCTTCCTGCGGTAAAATTGGGACTATCTGGACTGGATACCCAAGGACGGCCTCCATTGACCATGAAAGCGCGGAATTTGTTTGGACTATTCAATTTTTGAAATTCAGCACTCAAATAATCAACAACAATTTTTTCAATTTTTTTCGGGTCTTGATTGGGTACCAATCGAATGGAAAATTTCCCATTCACCTTCTTAGGGATAACAGTTTTCGATCCAGAGTCCGAAAATGCACCTTCAATTCCATGAATCGAAAGTGATGGATATCGCCATCGATGAGTCAACGTCTTAATCTTGTTGTCATGGATCAAACGATCGCATCCAACATCTGCACAAAAATCGTTAGCACAAAAATCAATGGCGTGATACAATTTTTCCTCTTCACTGGTCAGTGGTTTCACATCATCCATGATACCGGTAATCATTATATTTCCTTTGCTGTCGACAAGACGTGAAAATAAATGTACTAAATCAGTCATAGCTTCGTGGACAGAACCTCCATATACGCCAGAATGTAAATCTTTAGCTGCACATTCGATTTCAATGTAAAAATAAGCCAATCCACGAAGTCCATAGGTAAGACAGGGCTTTTTTGTTCCAAGCCAGTAATTGTCACTTATACAAACGTAATCCACATCCTTAAAAAAGCTATCCTTACGGCTAAGCAAAAGCTCATCCAGACCTTCCGAACCGGATTCTTCCATACCTTCGAAAACAAACTGTTGTGAATGTTAAATAAAATAAAACGAGAGTTAATAAAAATTAATAACATAACGGAAATGTAATTCATACCTTCAAATTTACTGGCAACTCGGTATTGTTGGCTTTAAAAGCTTGAATAGCATGAAGCCAGCCAAGCACCGGGCCTTTATCATCGGATGAACCGCGGCCATAAAGTTTTCCATTTTTTTCAGTCAAGACAAATGGTTCACTATCCCAACCATCTGATTTAGCAGCAGGTTGAACATCCAAATGTCCATAGATACATAATGTTTTCTTCTTTGAATCATTGCCAAGTTCTCCTAACAAAACCGGTGGCAATGGAGCTTTACGACCATCAGGAAATGTTTGTTCACCAATATCAGCCAGTTCAGTTTTAACACCTTCTTGTTTTAATAGCTAATCAAAAAAAAATACCGTTTAATTTCATATATAAAAATTAGCGTGCTTAATCAACATTACTTTTTCCATCCATTTGACCATTTCAATAGTTTCATTTCGTAATTCATAAGAACAAGAAACACTTTTGATTGCAACAGCTTCGCTCAATCGTTGAATATATGAATCGGCCCTGTCGTCAATGTATCTTTAGTAATAAAAAAATTTTCATTAAGTCAATCATAGAAATAAAATGAAATTTTATCATTTAAATTACTTGAAAATCTTTTGTAAAGTTTGGCTGGCCATCGTTGATTAATTGAAAGGATTGATTGAAAGATGAAAAAAATTTGTTATATAAAAATGGGTGTAGTTTTCAAATGACAATCGAAATATCATTTATATATAATCACTAGGAAATGTACGTGTACAATTATCTGCCAATTTTTTTTTTGTTGTTCTTATCTGGTTGATTGGAAAAAACAGTGGCAACGATATGAAAATTTAGCCTTGATAAGGTCAAAAAGCTGATTAATTGTCAATTACAATTGACTTGTCATACTGCCAAATCAATATATCCAAATTTAATGACGTATACTATTTGACAAAAGCCATTCAACAGGATTAAAGACATAGAAGTAGAACACGTGTCCATGGCTATATTTTGCAGAAAAATAATCTATTTTGATTGAGTTTAAGAAATTCTATTCAAAAAGAATGTAATCAAACTTCAAACAATTTAAATTTCTGATATTTAATTCGAGAATTTCATTATTAGGTTGGCATTCATTCGTTTCATGGATAGCAAAAAAAAAAAATTCTTTTTTTTATCATCAAATAAATGTTTGCCGTCCTTACATTTAGCTATGTGGTAGCCATAATGATACCGATCTGTCTAATTTTAATCTTACCAAAAATCTTGATTGAATGTTCAATTTGTTTTATGTATTATGATACCTATAATCATTTAACACGACCACATAAACGCCCATCGTATGTAAAAGCTGATAATGAAAGACGTCGTATGTTACTATTATCGAAAATGTTTTATCGAATTACATCAACAACTAGATTATTAAGAACTAATAATAATAATGATAATGATGAATATCGATTTAAATGTTGGATCATGTCATTGGAAAGATTTTTGAATGAAACCGTTGAATCCTGGGAACAGGTTACAGAATTTCACATTAATATCAAAGAATTGAATGCTAAATATAAACAAGAATTGAAAACGATTCGACGTGAATTGAAGAGAATGCCAAAATCAAATCGTTCACAACAAGAAATCACCAATTTAATTAAATTTATCGATTTGGTTAGAACATTTGAATTTTGATAAAATTTTCATCTCATTTCAAGAAAAAAAGATACAATAAAGAGAATCAGAGCAAATCAAAGGTAACAAACACCGGTTAATAGTGGTTGATTGAATAAAATGAAAATATTTTAAAATAATTTTTGTTCAATTCAAATGATAATAAAATCTCCCATACGATAAGATAAGTAAATGACTAGAGATGTGTTCATTTCAAACCCACAAAAAAAACACCACTTAAAATCCACAGGAAAAGTAAAGAAAGAAAAAAAATTCTACAATACTAATTGCCCAATGAGTTTTGTCAGAAATTTTGGAAAAAATTTTCATCCTATTATGTTCATAACTTTTAAATATCACAGTCAATGTCACATGCTTTGTCTGCAATTATAATGATAATTCATATCATTTAGTTCGTTGTTATTCATGATTATTTTGAGTGATAGCTGTCAATTCTTCATTTCCATCTTCAATGTTAATGTTTTCAAAATCATCATCATCATCATCATCTGCATATTTAACATCACGGCTATCGAATGTTGCGCCTTTATTTTCATATCCATTCAATTCAATCAAATCTAATGGATCCATTACATTATCGTTCAATGAATTTGAATCTTTCGGTGATATTGGTTCCAGTGATTCACTTGTATTTAATTTCGATAATGGTTGTGGATGATGTACGGAAGTCGATACAATTGGATTTGGACAATTCGAATCGGCATTCGACATGGTCGTTAGTAGATTTAACATTTGTTTTGATCGAATATTTTCCTTAAAACGTTTCCGGGCACGGTTTTCCAAATGTTTCAATCGTCTAGATAGTTAGATAAAAAAAAAAATAAAAAGAAATTTAATCTATTAAAATTAAAATCTCCAAAACTATGGAATGGGAAGAAAACTTTAAAAAAAAAATATTGTGTAAGATTGATCGATCGAATGCAGACAAAGTGAGTGTAACAAAAATTTTTGGTTTTAATAATGAAAAAAAAAATCAATCAGTTCATTTAAAATATATCTACAGAGGGGAGAATTAATGAGGATGAGAAAATTAAAAAAAAACAGGATCACAGACAACAAAAAATGGTATATAGTGTATATAAAATGATGTATGTATAATTGTGACTACATGTGTTTGATTTTGAATGATGATGACAATTATTTATTTGATGTACACTAAAGAAAAAAAAATAATCAGTTTTTTGTCACGTTTCATGGATCATGGTGATTTCAGATTTCAAATGGACGAATTGATGATCTCCATCTTTCATTTAATTCTTTTTTTCACTATAATAAAAAAAAAATAAACATTTTGTCATTATAGCCATTAAAGTTTATGAAGCTTTATCTCTTCTTTGTCGTTATCATCATTTCCAATCGGTATACCGATTGATGGAATAAAATATCTTGATTTAGATGAATTGATTGTTTTTGAATGACTTATTGATAATTGTTGATTTGATTGTAATGGATGATTATGTCTTCGTTGTTGTTTATGCATGAGTTTACTGTATATTTTTGATGAAAAAAAAAATAAAATGAAAATTTTAGAATTAGATTAAATGGATTTTGTTTTTGATTATGAGAAAATTATTAAAATACTCACAAAAGTATTTAGAGAAAATCATTACGAGACACCAAGACAATAAATTTTTTTTTCAAAATGTTAAAACAAAGAATGTGAAGAATTTTCGATTCGATGAGAGTTAGTTTGAAGAATTTCTTTATGAATAAATAATCATGACAGGACGAAATGGCTTTCTCTCTCTCTCTCATATACACAAACAAAAATTTTAGATCAACATGACAAAAGAAAAAACATGCAACGAATTTGCGGAATTTTTTTTTTGTATACAAAAAAAAATGACCAATTGTATGGCCAATAATTGTGTTTGATTGACTTTTGTGATTGAGAATGGGTGTAAAAATTATTCAATCACATCTACTGTAAGAATTAAAATGAAAAGAAAAAAATTGGGTCAAAGAATTTTGGCATGGGCATTTTTTTTGGCTTAATTGGTTAGCATTTGATTTTTTTCTTTTTGATTGGATCAATTAGTAATTAAGTTAGTTGGTCTTTATCGGATTTTATCCATAACATTCATAATATTGTGATAAGGATAATTGACATACGATTTTGGTATTTTTCGATATGATGCTTTCTTATAGCAAAGTATCTGCAAAAATATTAACGAATCAAATGTAATTTGTGTACAGCCACAAAGTAAAAATTGAAATGGTGCTTGACGAACGAAAAAATAAATGGTTTTATATAGATCACCAAGAAACCAGGTAAACACCATCAATTTGCTATTATTTTGATAAGAGAAAAAAAAATTTCATTAATCATAAATGTTTAAATGATCGATTATATTATACTTACCTCATTCCTTCGACTGATTTAACTTTAAGATTGCGAAAAAATTGTGGACTAGCCAATAATGATTCAGTGACCAATGCGACCAGACCATATCCTTCAACGATCAAAGGCACGCCGATGAAGAAATAGAATAATAATCCGGCGCCTAATGTGAAAACGGCCATACATTCAAGATAGCTCATAAAATCAGTCCATTCCCAGAAATAACGTAGATCAAAATCTGTGTTAAATGAAATGATGATGACAAAAATTAGAATGGAAAATTGTAAATTCAAGAAGTGAAGAGCACATTTTTTTTTTGATTTTATAAAACACACAATGGGCAGAAAAAAATGAAATCAAACAAGCACTTGAAACATTTGTTACTATAGGATTTTTTTTCTATTTTGTTTTCTACATTCTATATAAGTTTATGTTTGTGTGTGTGTGTGTGTGTGTGTGTGTGAATCTATGTATCTAATATATGGATGAAAATTATCTACAACTGAAGAAAATCAACGTAAATGCATGAAAAAAGAACTTGAAACAATATATACATGAAATGAAATGAAAGACAAGAAACAAAGGAGACAAATAAACAAACAAACAAACAGAAATGACCAAAACAAAACAGCAAAAAAAATTCATTATCCGATATTCAATAATAATAATAATACCGATGAAACGTTTTCGTTTGAAATCATTATCTTCATTTCCATTCTTTTTATTCTTATCATCTATCATCATCATATCATCATTGATCAATAGTTGCTTTAATGGGCCATTCGATGACACTAATTTAGTGTCACCTTTTTCATTAACAATTATCATTTCATTTTCACGTTGCTGTTGTTTTTGTTGTTCAATTGATTGTAATTGTTGACTAGATTTTTTTTTCTTAGAATCAATAATTTGATTTGATGATAATCTTGAGCCATCATCAAGTTCAAGATGAATTGTCGTTGTTGCATGTGTGGTACTACTACCACCACCACCACCACCAACATCGCAACTAGATACAATTGCTTCATAATAATTGGGCAAATGAATGAATGGATTGGAATTGGAAAAAATGAAAATAATTACAAAATGAAGAAAGAGAGAAAAGAAAGAACAAAAAAAAAACACATTTGACAAAATGAATATTATTAGTATGACAAGATTCATCATAGCTAACAAAAAAAAAATTGATGATCATTATTATTTGATATTTAAAACAAATAGCTACAACACTATATAATAAACTATTTGAATTCTGATAGAATAGAAATAATTATTGAATTCGTAGATAACATGCACATACACATTTAATCAAACAAAATTGACAAAGGAATGAGATAAAAAAAAATTACTTTGCTTTGGTGAGAGGTTCATCAGTTGATGTGATGATATTTGGCTGTTTTTTTGTTGATGAGTATTTTTAACATTCGTTGTTGCTGTTGTTGTTGATGATAATGATGATCGCCGTAAATTTGGAGAAGCCGATTCTATTAACTGATTTTTCATCAAATGTTGATTATTTATGTTATTATCCATTTCAATCGTAGTATGGTCATTTTCTTTTAATTGTTGTGGATGATAATTTTTTGGTAATGTTTGTGATATGGAACTCTTCATCAAACAAATTATTCCTGATGTAGAATTCTTTTTCAGATAGTTATTATTATTATTATTATTATTATGACAATCATCAAGAGATCTAGATCTTTTTAAACTTGGTGGTGTATCATCGGTTGATTTTGTCAACATTGTGTTTTCTATTGTTTTTGAATCTTATCATTTCAATCAAGTATTCCAGATTCACGTTATTTGTACACAATGAAAAAAAATGGAATGGAAGAAATGGTTTTTTTTTATTTGTTTCACATTCAAATGATTGTTGATAATCCACATTTCGCATTACCAAATTTATATATGGATCGAAACAAAAAATCACAGGAATTGGAGAGAGAAAAAAACAGTAGTGGGCAAAATAATAAACAAACATAGTTTGGTGGCATATAAATTTCATTTGATTTCATCAAAAAAAAAAACGGAAAAGGAAGAAAAGGACGAAAATAATGGAAAAAAATGATCAAAAATTGTGAAAAAATTAAATTATATTATAATAAAAAAAAAAAAATAGAAACACACTTAAATTCAAACAAAAACAATATCATTGTTTCAGTAAATTTTTTACATGCACAAGCAACAATATGAACTGAAAAGTAAATTCATGCATCATCTAATTGCATGTGTACATTTTCATATTATAACACATTAAGTCGGATTTCATTGTAAAATGATGAATAAATCATTTGCTATACATAAACACACACACACATAAACACACCGCATATACACTGTCCTAAAGTAACAATTCTAGTTTCAAGATGTCTGGTAGCATCTAAAACTCATGACTATTTTAGTATAAAGTATCATCCATAGATATTACAATGAAAAAAAAATTTGCACAAAAAGTTGATATACAAACTTACCAGAGAAATAACGACGTTTTTGTTGTATGATTAGATTGGAATTTCGTACACGAACACAAAGTTCCAAAAGAAAGAACATGGCCAATATCATGACTATTGATTGTATTAGTAATGCTGTTTCAAAATGTTTGCCAAACCTTGAAGGAATATATAAGAAAAATAGAATAATAATAATTGAATAAAATGAAAAGAAATCTTCAATTTAATCATACAATTGGATTCTATATAAATTCGTACTCAAAATTAAAAACTTGAAAGCATTATTTATTTCAAAGAAAAATATACCCTACAATTGAACAATTTTCTATGGGCGAACAATATATTAATAAAAAGGCGTTGACTATAATGATCATCTAGTTTTTTTTTGCATGATTGAAATTCATCATTTGTGGATTAAATAATCAAAAAACAATATAATACACATACCAGAACATTATACGAAGTATATTTGCAATCAACAATGTCAAACAAACATATAGAGAAAAACCTTCAGTATTTTGTGTTTGTTTGATTGTGAAATATTGTGGTATATAAGGCACTACACTGCCAAGAACCATGGCTAATGGATAGAAAAAAAAATAAAAATAACGTTAGCAAATAACAAATGATTGATTGATTGATTGAAACATACCACACGCAAATATAAATGATAATTTGATTGGAAATTGATCGATTTTGGACATGATCCATTCTAGTGTGCCGTCTTCATTCTTTAGTTTGGATATTATGCATTTTTTCGAAAAAAAATCATCAATTTAAATTCAATAATTCAAAATGTCATACATACCATTTGGTCGATACTAGCCGCAGTCGTATTGATAATTAAATTGGTAGACATTTTTATTCTACCGTTGTTTGGTTATGAAATAACAAAAAAAAATCATTCAAAAAAACACAGTTTAAAAACCTCTTGATTTTAAGGTAAAAAAAGTATGTAGAGCAAATACGAGTTGTAGCTTTATTTTGGCGGGGATAAACATGTATTCAATATTCTGTTGACATGAAATCAGGTTGCTGGCAGCCACATTTTTGTATAAATTTTATTAGCTAATTTTTTTTTATTAAAAATTTATGTTAAATAATGATGATGATGACAATGGCGATCCAACTGAATTACAATCATTTTTCAAGGATCGAATGATAGAAATGTCTCGACACCGACTCTCTTCTCATATAACAATTTTCGTTGCCGAAAACAGATTCGATGGGTTGGTTTGTTTGAGATATGTTGTAGTAGTTGCTTACAAAATATAGAAGAATCAGAAGACGAAATTTATAAACAAGACTTTTCTTATGGATCGACCTTATATATAGAATATATGTGGTCCTAAACTTCTATGAAAATTTTCTAAGGCCTTGAACATTATTATTATATGGTAGAGAAAAACGTATTCATCTTTGTTTATGCTAGACTTTGTTGCCGTTGCCAAGGTTTACAATACACAAAACAATAATTAGAAAAAAAAACAAACATTTCAACCAAACTGCGAGAAAAACACCAACAAACGTGAATATTTCCGGATCCAAAATGATACGATCAATTTCCGGTTTTTTTCAGCCAATCAAATCGAAAAAAAATGATTTGACGAAATTATTCTGATGAGATTTTGCATTCATAAAACAAAAACAATCGAAAAAAATTCTATTTAGTCACGATGAGAATATTGAATTTTAAAAACACTGTGTACATCGAAAGAGCAGAAAGATTGTATGTGTGCATGGATGATCGAATGGCAAATGAATTAATTATCGTTGTACGATGCACTATCGGGTAACAGGTTATCAATCAAATTGCCATTATTATGACTAACTATATAGATGGATTTTGATGATGATGATGATGATGATGAGGATTGAAAGTGAGAAAAAATATGACTTTTGTTGATATTGCAAACATAAATTTAAGTGTGACCAGATGAAATGAAATCGTTAAACTTATGATATTTATATTTATTTAATATAATCAGCAAATTGATTTTTAAATGTGGAAAGAATAATCAGCATTTTCTGTGTGTCTATGACGATGATAAAAAAAAATGAAATCTAATCGGTTAATATCATAAGATATTGAATGTTGTTTAAAATCGATAATATATATATAGCTGCATTAGATGCAATATCATCCTTGTTAGCATTTGAGCTTTTGTCGTTGATTAAATGTGTATGGTGATGGATAACATCGATCAATCGTGGTGAAAAAAAATGAAGATAGAATAGTAGAATGATGATGATAGTCACTGAAAATGAAACAATAAAAAAAACATTTGGATCAATAAAACAATTGTAAATAGTTTGAAATCGGATTCGTAAGAAAATTAGAACAAAAAAAATGAAAAGATTTTTTTTTTAATATGAACCTAAAAAGAAATTTGAAACTAATAGCCTGAAAGTTACACTCTAATGATGATAAAAATGGTGTGTGCGAAAAAATTTTAGACAATTATATAAACAAACTCATTGATAGAGTCAAGTTTTTAAGATGTCGATCAATTTGAAGATCAAGTTGTCGACGTTTCAACTATGCGTTAGGGATTGTTGAATCAATATTCAACTAACAAAAGAGTGAAGGAGAGAGAAAGAAAAAACAGGATTCAGTTCAATAATAGTGAATGAGTTAGTGAGAAAGAAAAATGAAAGAGAAAATGATGATGAAAGCAATAATTAAAGTTAATAATAATGATAATTGATTCCCTTCGAACATGTACTGATTGTACAAACAAAACATAATGTTGGTATAATTGGAAAATAAAGGAAAAAAATCAATCTTTCTAATAATGAACGTAATTGGTTAATCTTTGAAGTCAAAGATTTCGAATCAGACAATACATACAGACCACACAACCGTTTGATGATTCTTTATAGAAAAAAATAACAATGATTTACCTTGGAGTATTTATTAATTAATTGTGAATAAATCGTATGATTGATAGGAACAGCATTGTAATGAATACTGACGTAATTTGTACATAAATATGTACTGATGATGTATGTTTTTGTTTGATTCCATGATTTTAATTTCGATGTTGTTGTTGATTCGAAATACAGTGAAATGTGTGTGTGTGTGTGTGTGTATGACAATAAAAAGCTTTGTTCCATTCTCTCAACATTTTAATGTTGAATTCTCAATTCGCAAAAAATCTAGCCATCCTTAGATACCGTGATTGTTTACATAAGTTTTTATGTTTATATACTAAAACAAATTTCTTTTTTTTTATATAGCCGAAATTCTGTTTTTAATCTATGATTCTTGAATAAAATGGCAAAAATGTTTACATCCAAAGAGATAGCAAAATCAACACGAACATTAATTTGTTTACTACAATCAGTAATCGATCATAAAGTTTTGATTGAACTTCGTAATGATCAATTTGTTTTGGTTCGATTAACCATTTAATGATTTGTTGACCTAAAAATTCATTCAATTATTAATTTTTGTTCCATACAGGGTATGCTACAATCAGTTGATTGTTATATGAATTGTGAATTCAGTAGTGCGAAAATTTGGTCATTAAACGATTGGATCAAAGATCGATGTAATGATGATGATGATGATGATAATGATAATGATACAATAATTAACCTACAATGTGATCGTTTACCTGAACCTGAATGGCTTGAGAAACATGCCAAAAAAATGGATTATCTATTTATCAAAGGGAATCGTATACGTTATTTTCATCTACCAGAAAAGATTAACGTAATCGATTGTATTGAAAAACAATTAGGATTCTATAGACAACGTAGCAATAAAACATCTGCCATTCAACGACCATTTAATTGGAAAAGTTATCGCAAAAAATTAAAATTATCACAACAACAGGAAAAAAATCCTGATAATGATGTAATCGATAATGATAAGTTGATAAAAACTGTTGGTGATAAAAAATAATCTCGTTTTGTAAAAAAAAAAAAATTTAATTCAATAATAATAAAAAAAATTTTAAAAATGTAAATGAACATGTTTCGTATGGAGCGCCATCTCTTGTTCCAGGAATGAAAAAAAAATTTCGAAATTTTTTTTTTTTAAATAATTGTATTGTATATATGTATATTATGTCATTTGGTTAGGAAATTGAAAAGAAAAATGAAAATATTACATTTATAAAATGATGATTGTCATTATAATTATGAATAATATAAACAAAATAGATGATTGTTTCGGAACTATTCGTGTTGATCCATTACACCAATCATTATTACAAACACAACGATCAATTCGGACACCAAATTCATAATAGGTATGGCAACGCATACGAACAATTGGAAAGCTGCCCGCTTGATAAAATAGATAATTTTTTTTGAAAAAAAATTTTAAATGCAATTATGCCAAAATAGACTTACGTTGTGCACATCCACGTTTCCATTGTTGTGTCAATCCATTCGGATCTGTAATGACAAATTGTTCACAGCCTCCTGGACAATCGGCTTGTTGTACCATATGTGGAGCAAAATTATTTGTTGTACAAATATCAGGATTATTGTAACAATTAAAATCTGAACAATGTGCAATGTTCCATTGACAGGAATAACAACGGTATCGATGGCCATAACGACCAGAATCCTCTACAGAATTATGATGTGGACGATTCTTATCGAATCGTGAAGATTCGCTCATCTCTGAATGGCAAAAATTGAGAAATAAAATAACACAATAAACAAACAAATAAGACAAATACCTGTATCCACTCCTCTTTCAGTGAGTTTATCAATTTTTTCAAAATCTTCTTGATCATGTCTTTCATCATATTGTTTTCGAATATTGTGATGTTGGTTATTTCTTGCGTCCATCATATGTTCATTATTATTCATTTGCATACGAGAATTTCGAATTTTATCTTCCATATTATATGGATTATGTAATTGATTCATTTCTGGCATGATTGCCATTTGCATGGGTTGTTGATAATGATTTGGCGGCATTACCATTGATGGTTGCATTGGTTGTGGATGGCCATATCCAAATTGTGATGAAGAAAATGGAGGTGGTACTTGAACTTGTGGTGGCATTGGAACACGATGATCATTGTAGATTTGTTGCTTATGCATAAACATTGGTATCAATGCTGAATGTGGTATAAGAAGCGATTCTGCAGGATGTCTTGGTTGAATTTGATTTTCCTGACGAATTCGATCCATTTCTTCTTGTGCTAACTTATTCTTTCGTTCACGTTCACGTTGTTCTTCCTGTTGATGGTGACGAATCTGTTCCTGAATTACTTGAAAACGTTCAATTTCCTGTTTGGTCGGTTGATAAATAGATTGATCATTGGTTAAAATAATTGATGGCCAAACAATGAATAAACAAATAAAGATGACAAAATAATAACAATGATGATCCATGATGAAATAATTTAGAAAAAAAGGTCATCCATTGAAATATTCAGATGGACATTTCTAAATTTGTTGATAATTGACAAAAAAAAAACTTGAAAAACACTAAACAAAACTTGAAATAAACTACAGCATCATCATTGAATTTTTTTTTTCACTATACTCCGTATAACAACAACAACAATCCAATAAAATTTAGGAGCATTATCCTCTTTGATCGCTTGTTGAACTGTCGTCGAACCTATGATGAATGATTCAGCTGAATTATCTATCAGAAAAAAAACCAAATGACATAGCGTAATCTATAAGCCTATCTAATATCACATTGGCTATGATGATAATGATGATTGAATGAGATTTCGGTCAGAATTGAAATCCGCTACCCAAATATAGGGTTGTCTGTGTGTGTGGAAAACAAAACAAAATGATCAACACAGTTAGGATTATCCAGATGATAGATTTGTCTTTACAAAAAAATAAAAATAAAAAAAAAAATTTTTTTCTTCGTCACACATATATTTTCGCTTCGATGAATAAACAATAATTTATCGCCTAAAAAAGAAGCTTATTATTAGTTTTTGTTTTGTGCATCAATTTTGTTTCATGTTTTGTCTCTATAATACTGAGACATAATACATGTGAATAGCAGTTTATTCTACACATTGTGTTAAATGATATCCATTTCAAGTGGATCATTCAATCCATTACACAACAATCATTTAGGTTTGTCTGTTTTTTTTCATTGTTGTTTCATTTACAATTGATTCTTGTCTTTTCTTGGTCAAGATTATTCATGTTTGTATTCTGTTTCTGTTGGGAGAATAAAAAAACTTTTTTTTTTATTTCGATCTCTAGGCTTATTTATAACCATTATTACGATTCTCATTCTCTATTTCTTATGGAAAATATAAATCAGATTCATTCAATCTCAATTTTCACTTACAGTAATAACAACAAAATATTGAGCAACACACACACACACATTCAAAGCCAATAATGATTCACCATAATTGACATGAATATATTGAATGAATACAAACGAATGAATTAATAATAAAACAAACAGACCAAAATGAATGGATATATGCATGAATTATTCTTGAAGATTTTTTTGTTTTGTTTTGTTATTGTCCATTTTGTTTACCGGATTTTTTTTCCATCGAGAATCCAGTAGTATATAATTACGATTATTGTAATTTACAACATTAACAAACAATCTCTATTTTTATTTCGATAATGGCCTATTTTTTTTCTATTTTTATTGACTTAATTAAAAATTAAGGTCATCGACGATTATACTCATTGTAGTATTCGGTGATTATGGTCTTTCGCTCACTTGGTGGTTTTCGATTGGTCAGCGATTTCATCATTATGAGAATCAGATAATTCATGAATTTCCTGAAAATAAAATCCTGCTGCGGTTTGACCAACTAATACTAATATTTTTGCCATAATAAAAAAAACGATTGTCTATCGATTGAATTGCCTCCCCCCTCAAAAAAAGTCAAATTGGATCCAACGAAATAAATTCAATTGTTTTATATGGACAAAAAATTAAATTTAAAATTCAGGTCATGATTCCAACACCAACAACAACAACAACAACAACAACAACGACGGCGACGACGACGACGACGACATTGACAAAAATCACAATACAAAATGAAAATAAGTCTTTCATGGAATACATATAGAATATCTACTTATTTTGAAACTTTATTATTTGAACTTGAAAATCAAAACTTTATTATTTCATTGCCCTTCATTACAGAAAAGTTAAACGAAAAGAAACATTTAAAATATCATACTGATCTTATAATGAAATTTTCTGGGAATTCAAAAGTTTATCAGAAAACATAGGAAAAACAAAACTTTTAAGAAATTGAATATTCAAGAATTAAGGAATTTGTCAAATAAACGAAAAAATATCGTCAACAACATTGATTGTCATATGGAAATCAGTTATTTAATGATGATGACGATGATCGGAAAAAATTTCAAACCGAGCACAAAATTGGGCATCGGGAAAAAAAATTCCATCACCAAATAATTTTTTTGGAAAGCTTCTATTCATTATATTCTTAATATTAAAATTCTTTAGGCCAATGTAAAAATTTATTATTTTTTTTCTTTGAATTATGAAATTCTTTCTTCACTCAATTCCATCAACATCATTATCATCATAATATGATAGATTTTAAATTCAATAATAAACACCCACACGAATAATTCACACATTTCTATTGATCATTGAAGCGTTTTATTGTAATTATTTTTTTTTTTGCTATTGATCGATGATTCAAATTGTGACAAATTATAATGCCAATTCATTCATTGACTAGGAATTTTATCCAGGAATCCAAACACATTATATATCAACATCAAATACACACACACACACACACATGGACATTTTATTTTCTTGTTTCCTACATTAAGATAAAATAAATTGTTGTTTTCTCATATCTCGATTCATCGAATCCGATGTTGGTGATGATGATGATGATGAATGATGATTATGATGGACCAAAAAAAGTTTACTGACCGCAGCCAATATTTTATGTTATGAATGGGTGTATGTATATGAAAGCTAAGTTTGTTTTTTAAATCGCATCTTGATAAAAAAAAACTGCTAATGCTGATGAATAAAATGGTAAATTTTTAGGACAATTCGAGCTAAAAACATTTTTTTTTTTTTGAAACAATTTTCTGCCTCTAATACAATGTATTTGTGTAAATGAAAAAATTAAGCTAATGAAGCGTAAATTCTTTTCTCTTTCTTTCTCACTTGTTTTTTAATGAGCATTTTCATCATCATTATTATCGTGTTTATCCAGTTAATCTGTTGTCTATGTGTGAGAAAAAAAAATGTTTTTGTCATAATCTTGGACAATGAAAAATTACGTGAATAGAATATGTTAATATTTTTCATCTACATTATTAGTTGATTTCCATAGAATTTTTATTTGTTAAAAAAAAACAAATGATAATTTATCAATTTGGAACGACGAAAAAAAAAATCCATAGTTGATCCATAATTCTGTTGAAAAAAATGAATCATAATTTTTCATTTTCACTTTTAACAAACAAACAAAAAACAATAATGACAACTAGTGAAAAAAAAATAATAATAATTCCCTTCACATGATAAAAAAAAAATGGCCAACAATGACAATCAATATGGATGATTTTCATGGAATTCCGATCAAAATAGCTTGATTTTTTGTTTGCGCTATGTGATTATGAAAGAAATCATCTTTTCAACAGAATTAACGATTTTAAAAAAAAAAATAATCAAGAGAATTATTTGTTTAAATCTAATGCTAATATTGTATTTATTCACCGGAATTTTTTTTATTCTATTTATTTCATTTGATTCAAATATGGAATTTCGTCATTATTAGCAAACAGAATCTAGTCAAAAATGATGCACAAGTAGGCACATACACAGTTTATAAGTAAATAGACAATAAGACTTTATTCAATCATTCATTCATGAAATGATATAATTTCCAAATAAAAAAAAAAATAAACAAATATATACCAGGTAATAGAAAGAAATTCTGAGAATGATTCAAGAAAAATGTTTTGTTTTTTCTTTGCTTGTAATTCAATTCACATACACAAAAAAAAGAGGAAGTGAATTTATGAATGTGAGTAGTATGTATAGTAACGACGCAAGAATGCTCATCATTACAATTTCATTCTTAAAAAAAAATCAAGCTTTTTTTCTGTGATAACGACCTGATATAATTGGATTTCAATGACGACGACGACGATGACGGCAACGACAACAACAGAAACAAACGAATTTTTCTCACTAGGGAAAAATCTTCTTTCACAATTATCATTTTTTTTTTACTATACTGGAACACTATTATATTTTCAACCATATATTGCATCAAATCCATCAACGTACAACGACCCCGGTATCCATTCCTAAGTAAAAAAAAAACTGAAGAAAAAAGAATTGAGAATGAGCAATTCATCCATCCATCCATCTAGCTATTCCATCATCATCATCATCATCATCGAATTCATTCATGGAATTCTACAAGCACATTATTCATACACATAACAAAAAAAATTTACCGATGTACCGTTACATCATTATAGTACATCTTTTTTTTCTCCTCAATTTCGTTCATTCATTAATTTTGCTTCTCCACACTACTATAATTCTACCTATTTCTCTTTTTTTTCATTCTCTTTCTTTTTTTTTATATAAATTGTATCTTGTCATGTGTGTAGTAAACAATTTGTAATTTTTTTTTCTCAATGAAAATTGAATCGCTTGGAAACAGGATCGATTCAAAAAAAATAAATAAATAAAATTCTTCTTTCATGCACATGTGTGTATGAATTCGCTTCATTTCTCGCCACTACTTTTTCTTCATACATACATACATAGTTTGATTTAAATTAATACATGTCAACAGGAAAAAAAAACTTTCTTGTTGACGAATAAAATTACAACTGTTAATGAAGTGGGGATTAAAAAAAAAAATTTAAATTTTTTTTAACTTGTTAGCATGATTATAACTTTTGATGATTGAACACAATAACAACATCAAAAGCAGCAGCAGCAGCAGCCAGGATAAAATCAAGTTGATGCGGAATTATAGATGACAATTGGCAACAAGATGAACGAACGAACGAACAACAAAATTATATAGACGAAACATAACATTCATAATGTATTGAACATTGTTGAAAATAGTTGATTTTTTTTCCACCAACTACCGCCAACGCATATACACAAACAAACGGCAGCTCAAATAGATGAATATATGAAGAATTCCGGTCGACTGGTACCAATATAAAAAGCCAAAACATTTTCAAAAATGGCTCCAGATATATCTTGTTGGATCGTCATAGACACATACATACACACATACACGTCATATCAACTTTAGCTCATTCATTCTGTATAATATTGTAGAGATACATGTTGGTCATTCTTATCATCATCATCATCATCATCATGTTGTCGTTTGTTATAAATTGAATGCCAATTATTATTTTTTTTTTTTTTTGTTAACTGCATATATGTGTGGGTGTATGGTTTATTTCATAGTGTCTGTGTCTGTCTGTGTGTTTGTGTGTGTGTGTGTGAAAAAACCAGAAAAAATTTTGGAAAAGTTCATCGTTTTTCAATCGTTGGCCATAGTATTGAAAACAAAATCAACGAAAACATTGAACATACATTTCAATGATTCACAATGTGAAAAGTAAACAAAATAATCAAAAATAAAAAAAAATAAAAAAAAAATTTTCTCAAACAAATAAAAACAGAAGAAACGAACAACAAAAAAAAATTCGTGTCCAGAATTCAATTAAAAGTCTTAGTGGGAGTTTTTTTTTTTGGTCTACATTATCATTGTATGATGATAATTTTTCTAACGCCTAAAAAAAATCGAACAATGTGCCATGTTTGATCAGAATGAACAAAAAAAAAAATGATCACACTTCAACAAAATCAAGGATATATTCATTACATTATAATGACGATGATGAGGTTCGATCACCGTCATCATCATTTTAAACGAATAAATAACGATTACCTTGCGACATAAATATTTTCAATTATTGACCTCGATTGTTTGAAGGCGATTCATCAAAAAAAAAAAAAATAAATAAAAAAATAAATAAAGAATGTACGCAATATATAATGAATAAAAGAAAAAAAATCCTGATCATCTCATCATTGTCATTATCGAAACCGATGGTAAATGATTATTATTACTATTAATTTGTTCAAAATGAAGCAAAAAAAATCCATATTTTTATCATTATTAACATTGATCATAATCATCATCATCATAAATATCCGATCATCGATATCGATCGTTAATAATAATAATAATCATGATCATCAAAATGAAACATTAATTTTAAAATGGTGTCCCGCCTATTGTCGTTGTCAACAAGAACCAATTAAAGTTGCGAAAAAATTGCCTGCAATATGGTTATCATCATCAACATTATCATCAAAATATCAATTTGAAATCAAACAACAACAACAACAACAACAAAAACATTCAAAAATAAAAGATTCCATTCGTTTCCGTATTGATTGTGGCCATCAAAAAATTAATGATTTGAAACAATTATTATTAGAAAGTAATAATAGTTTGATTCATAATGGTAATGATGATGATGGAACAATATTGGGACAGCCGATCCATGTAATCAATTCACTGTAAGTTTGATATTAGTGTGTGCGTGTGTGTACGCTCTCACACACACACGCACATATTAATTATAACATAACATTTTTTGGATTATAACATCTAATGAATCCGGAAACTAGCTTAATTTTTAGTTATTCTTTCTAACATTAAGAAAATCTTTTTTCATTAATATTTACTTATGTGTATGTGTGTGTGTGTCAGATGAATGGATCGATCATTATGACAAAGGTTCACTACTGAAATGTTTCTTTCATTTACTGATATACATTGTGGTCAATGTTAATATGAGATAATATCGAAGATAAGATCGTTTTTTTTTGTGTGCGTGTGTAGAAGAATTAATCGTCAGTATTTTATATAATAGCAGTTATTGTTGTTGTTGTTATTAACATTCAAAATAAAAACAATCAAAGTAACAACCAAAAACAAAAATTTAGCTACACATTAAATTTGTTCTATTGGTCTGCATCGATGCATTTCAACATCTTCATCGTTATTTGACAAATATTTGTCATTTTGGTATTTATTTCGAAACAATTATTTTTTTTTTTTTTTTTTTGAATGACAAGGTCATAAGAGCGTACCAAATAAACTGAAACCTACACACACACACACACACACAAGAAAAACACGAAAACGAAGAAATCCAAAATGTGAAAACACGCAAAATCACTGCTTTTGTGTGATGTTTTTTTTTCTATGATCATTCTTTCGCCTGGTTGAATTTGTTTGACTATTGCTTAATTACAAATATAATATTTAAATGAAAAATGAATGAAAACAGCCAAACCAGCCAGCCAGCCAGCCAACCAGTCACTTCATCAAGGTTTTTTGGTTGAACAAATAGAAAAACAAACAAATAGCAACAAATAAGACAAAAACACCAGAAACAGAATTTCAAAAGAGAAAAAAAAAGAACTCAAGACCATAAAAGAATTGAAAACAAAAACCGAACCAAATAACATACAAAACAAAAAGTGGAAAAACATGAAAATTATTTACACGATGGTTTTTTATTCGAAAATTTAGAACAATAATAAAAATGTAATAATATAAATATTTGTTCATCCAATGACTTTGGATAATGAGATGGACGTTTTTAATTCATTCATAGTACAACGACATTATGATTCTTTTGCAAGATCAACAACAACAAAAAAAAAACCAGGCCAATTATTGTGAACATCCAAGTATCATCATTTATATATATTCATGTCATTTAGATTTTTATTTCTTTAAAACTTGAAGCAAAAATATGTTGCAATTCTAAATTTATATATTCTTTATTACACTACTTAATTCAATTTTGTTTTGTTTTGTTTTGTTTTTTTTTTTGGTTAAATCATGATTGAATTGCAATTCGTTTTATTTTGCATAAAGATATAAAATGTCACAAATAATAATGATTTCTTTGCCTTGATTTTTGAAATGCTGTTCAAGTGTGTGTAAAACATCAAAATTGATTCGTATTTTTAACATTTTTAACATTATCTCATTATACCTTTACCATTATCGGTTAGGATGTTCACTTTGTGTTGTTAAATGTAATATCAAAGTAACATGGTGATAATGATGATGATGAATTCAACAACAGATTCGAATACACACTATATATATGTGTGCTATATATTTGTTTTTGTTTGTTCCATATTCTAATATTAGTGAAATTCTAAAAATAATCAAATAAAATTTTCCCAGAAACTTTTCATCATCCATGAAATGAAAAAAAGATTATAAGAATAAGAATAATAATAAAATGTGTGTTCGTCTTGTCTTGTATATATATGGTAAGATTCTTCTTTTATTGTAAATCACTAATAATGGCTTTTATTCTTTCATTTTCTCCCTCATTCTCTTATTCTCTCTTTCACACGTATATAGAAGCCTAAATTTTTATTTTATGTAAATCTTCTTCACATCACAGATTTTCTTTTGGGAAATTCCCCTGAGGTTAACGAAAAAGAAAACATTTTTGTTAAAGTTGAGGTCGTGTTTTATTTGTGCGTGTGTGTCAAGAATTGTAGGATGATCATCTTTTTTTTTCATCCTTATACACACATATTCAAAATTTTGATGATTCTTAATGATTCAGAAAATATTGTTTTCATTGTCTAAGCACTTTATGAATCCGAATTACAATTTGAAAATAATAAAACCCAAAAGCCTGAGATTAATTATATTTCATTCGACTATGAATATGTGCGAATAACAAACAGACAAACAAACAAACAAACAATTGAAATAAGATTACCGATTCAAATTTTGTTTCATTCACTGTTTTTCTATCTCTTGTCATGGTGTACCCATTTTTCATGTACGTAGAAGCCATGAAAATGGTCAATAACAATAGAAAATGTGTAAACAAAAAACAAAACAAAAAAAAAATCTAATTAACAAATGAATGGTTATTATACTACAATTATTATTGCTGTTGTTGTTATGGTTTTGTTTTGTTTCTCATGAAAAAAAAGTTTAATTCTTGTCATTATTATGCCTGTCTGTATTCATCATTTGTAGAAAAAGAAAACATACATCACATGAGAAGAATATTCTCTTTATCGTTGTGATGGCAATGAAAAAAAAAACAAAATTTATTCTACCATACATATGAATATTTCATATTTCATTCTTTGTAAAAAAATAAGAAAGAAAATAATAGAAAAATGAAGAAAAACCAAAATGAAATTTGTCCAAAAATTACCAATAGAATAAATATTGACATTCATTCTGAATGTATTTGGTTTTCTTGTTCTGTTTGTTTGTTACCAATCAAATATAAATAAGAATCATCGTCATCATATATTGATACATGATGATGATCATATTGTTCTGCATACACAACATATGTCAGTCATTTTAATAATATTCAATACTGGTTGATTGTTGAATATATCCACATTTTGCATTCTCAACTATACTGTTAACTCATCATCATCATCATCATGATCGTATCATTTTAAACATTGATCGATATCATGGGAATATCATCGTGGATTGTTTCAGATGAAGAAAAAAAAAATTCTTTTTCTTTCTCTGTATGTATGTAATCACCACCAATAATAATCATTACTCTGGAATATGATTAAAATGGTTTGAATAAAAATTCGATTCTATTCGATTATTTTTATTTACTTTTGTGGTATCATAAATCGATTTTTTTTACTGGAATTGAATTTCATTTTCAAAACAAAATGACTGTTGTCTAATAATATTTTATTTGAAATGAATAAACACAGACATGATAGAAAATTGTATTATATAATAAATTTTCATTGTAATCGTATAATGGTCATTATTGGATAATTTTGAATGGTCTGAAACAAAAAAAAAAAGATTCTCGGGTCGTCAGACAAAATCATTCATTCATTCATTTAATTCATTTATTCACTCACTCACTCACTCATGAATGAATCACCATATGATGACCATGACCATCATCATTCGTTCATTTACCTCGAGAATTGGCCACATTATATGTGTTTTATATAAATATATATGTCTTACATCCAAAAAAAACCAGATGTAACTGGATTATGTTAATTCAATAAAAAAAATTTTCTTTTTTCCTTTAATAATGTATTGTATATATAATTGTGAAGAATCATAATTTATTACATATAAAACATTGATATGACACACAATTGTGATTATGATGAAAAACTAAACAAACCTAATTATCGATTACATAACAGAAAGAGAAAGATAGAGAGAGAGAGAGAGAGAAGGGAGGAGAAATATTTTTGATCAAAATAATTTTGATTGCTAATAAAAATTCCTTAAGAATCATGGTCTATATCATCATCATCATCATCATTATCAACATTATGACAGAACGTCATCATTATTTTCATAAATATTTATGAAAATCAAACAAAACAAAAAAAAATTTACTCATTCTTATAAGGCTAAGAATTTTATTTTGGCTTTCTGACAAAAAAAAAATATTGCAGTTACCACACACCGCACACACACAGAATACAATGCTACTTTCTGGTGTTTTTGAATTTCTAATATCGTTGAGATTGAAAATGATAATGAAAAAAAAAAATTCGATGAGATAATCTAATTGTTTTCATTTATAATTTCTATATATTAAATGATGACAATATTTTAATTGGAAATATTTAAGATAAATTTTTGTCGTTTTCGTTTTCGTTATCAAACTTATTTCTATCATAGAATGTATTTATTGACCTGGAAAAAAATTGTTAAAAATGATGATGACTTGTCAAGGACCAAAATATATTTGTACCGAAGTTTATAAGACAAAATGTTTTTTTTATGTGTTTAGTCAGCATAATTTTTCAACAAAAACAGCATCAACAGCAGCAGGATATGTGATGTAACCTAAATATACAAAATACACAATATATCTACTAGCCGGGACAGCCGCTTCATTACATTTGATTCGTTTCGTTTTTATTAGATGATGATGATGATGATGAAGGCCTTATTTTTTGGTGCAAAAATAAGTTTCTCAACACTTGTTTCGATTTTTTTTTCTTATTCCTCTTCTTCTAGTTGTTACTGTCATCATATTATTATATGAATCATCAAAGCAGGGGGCCCCCATCCAAGAGAAACAAAAAAAAAATGACGATTGTCCATCAAACACACATATTTTTTTTACCGGAAAAAAAATATTCACACGCCGACATTCATGAACATTCCAAAAATTCTTGACACATTGGAATAAAAGAATCGATGAACAACAACAACAACAACAACAACAAAGTTGTTTTCAAGTTGCTATGGAAACAATAAACAAGAAACAAGAAAGATGTCAATTTTTTTTCTTCTTCTCAATTTTTGCTTTGATCATCAAATTAGAATTCAGAAAAAAAATCAAAATAATTATCATCTATGCTTATAATTGGCTTTTTTTTATCATCATCGTCATTCTAATTAATTAGCTTATTGGCAATATATTGACATTTGCATATATTATAATGAACAATTCCCAGAACGATGAATGAAAAAAAAAGTTTTTTTTTGTTTGTTTGTATTGTCACAGCAATCATCATCATATCAAAATGATGATTTGTTTACATTATTATCCATTTAAATCGATGTGGATTTCTCACGATTTAGTTTTGTTTTTATTTTTCCGTTTTTTTTATATTAAATTGATGAAATGTTTTTGGTTAAGAAAAAAAAATTAAAATAAAAGATACATTACACATATCATTTACACATTACACACAAATACATGGGATACATTGATAGAATTATAAAATTCATTAATCTTCATTCATGGTTGAATGATGCACAGGGGTTTGATCTTTTTTTTCTGTATTTGTTTTTTCCCCCAATTCGAATAGAATAAATGAATCTTGACAATAACTATTGATCAATGGCCATTACAATACTGTAGAAGTAAATGTGATCATCGTCATCATCATCATCATTAATAATCAATATATATAAATTGTCAACATCAATATTTGGGTGGGAATGGATTATAGAAATTCTATTGTTCATATTGTGTGTGTGTGTGTGTGTGTGTGTGGTTAATTGCCAATGGCGGTATATATTTTTTTTTGTTTATCTGTTTTGGTATCTATAAAAAAGGGTCAAATAATTGTGTTTTTTTTCAAATGAATTGAATCGATTTTCTTTTTTCCTTTATTTTGCTTGTTATAATAGAAAATGATAATAATAATAACAAAAGATTTGAAAACAACATTTCACTACTATCATCATCATCATCATCATCATTACTACCAAATGATAAATGAATGTTTGACAGTTGGTTCCAAAGTTGTCGCCAAGTCATCAATAATCTTCTATTTATTTATTCGGAAATTCATTAATGGGGGGAATACACATTTGCTTTATAGCTTTTTTTTCCTTAACCCCCTGTTAACGATTGATTCAACATCACACTTTCAGTTTTCAAGTCACGTTCAAATTTATTTATAGTTCAAGGCATAGCCAAAAAGAAAAAATCAATTGATGAATCAGCTATTATAAACAAAAAAGTTCATGGACAATTTATTTATTTGTTTCTTTAGAATATTCATTTGATTTAAATGATGATGGAATCTGTTGGAATTTTTTTTCCTCTCTTTATTCTTTTGTTTTTACTTCATTTTTCATTCCATACCTATGCCCATAACCAATGAAGTATTAGAGTGAAAATGTGTGGCATCAAAAAAAAAAAAAAAAAATTAAATTTTCCATGTGATTATTGTTTGTCAATAGTAGGATTTTTTTTATACAACATATCTAATCTGAAATTGAAACGAAAAAAAAAAGAAAAATCTCATCATCAGAATCAGAATCAGAATATATATCATTAATAGACAATTTTCATATATACCATACATTTGGATTCATGAAATGATCATAACATAAGGGTTATATTAAATTATTATATTATATATACACACACACACACATCCTAATCATCAATGATATCTAGAAGTATTTGAATTATGATGAACAAAATGATGAACATCATTATTATCATTTGGAAGAACAAGCAAAGAAAAAAAAATCCGATTCTTCATTCTTAATGTATGTGGAAAAAAACCATACGAATCATTAAATGAATGAATTTTTTTTTTTTGTAAAGAAAACTACTATAATCATTTTGGATAAAAGTGTTGATTATATAGATTGAAACGATGATTCCATTATCATTATCTGATAAATTTTTTTTTTTGGATTCGGTCGTTTTTATTCTTGTTTTCATATATAATGATAAAAAAAATGAAAAAGAGAATGATGGAATAAAAAAAAATTGAAATTCCGATAAAGAATCTATCATCATGATTATAAAATCATTGCGAATGTAATACAAATGATTGGCGATATAGAATGAGAGAGAAAGAGAGAGAGAGAAGTAATAATGAAATTATATGAAAACAAAGAATGCACAGATGGTGTAACCATAATAATTAAAATGGAAAAAAAATTATGAAACCCGCATATACATGCATATGGAACACACACACACACACACACAAATGGAATAAAAAAACAACAACAACAACAAAAACATAATAGACTTTGTAATCTATAAAAAAAATCAATAATAGACAAGAAAAAACGTGCTGAAGGGGCAATAATAGGGCAAAAACATAAGGGAAACGGATGGTCCGCTTGTTTTCAACAGTAGTAGTAGTAGTAGTAGTCCGGCAATCCGTCCAATTTAGTCTGGTAAAAAAAAAAAATTATTTCATATATGAATGAATATGTTGAAAAGGAAATGAGATTGATGAAGCGTAGAAAGAATTTTAAATTGAAATATATAGAGAGATATATGATGATGGAACAAGACAAATCAAGTATAAAAAAAATTTTAGAACAACAAAATGACTGGGGATCAGGAAAATAGAATAAAACAAAAACAAAAATGCAAAATAGAAATAAAAACAACAAGAAAAAGGAATCGGAATAAATAAAAAGTCAATGACACTGTTATCAGAATGATGAAAATGTGAAAAGATCAAAAGAATGATTATTGTATTAGATTCGACAAAAAGTCGTGTCGTTTTTTTTGTATAACATTTTTGAACAACTGTAACAAAAATTTGGTAAAGGTTTAATGCATATCGGAATGTAACGGTAGAAAGTCGACTAATTCATTATACACTTTTAGTGACTCATTGATTTTATCAGCGTTTTATCAGAATTTTATCAGTTTATCATTCGAGTCAAGCATGTTTTTCATTTTCGTGTTTCGCACTAACATTCGAACAACAATAATAACAACAACGAAAAAAATTTTGAAATTTTTAAAAAAAAAACAATGACTAAAATTTGGCCAACTGGTGTTCATATCCGCCATTTAATGGCTTACTGGTTTAAGCGCGGATACAATGCAACTGCGGCTGCATTTGAAATCAATGAAGCCTATACAAATGTTGTAACCGCTCGCACTGTTCAACGATGGTTCCAACGGTTTCAAGATGGTGATTTCAGTCTGGAAGATAAACCGAGATCTGGCCGACCTCAAGAGATTGACGATGATAAGTTGCTGGAACTGGTGGAATCGAACCCGGCACAAACTTCCGATGAATTGGCAACAATTCTTGGTTGTTCAAGCACCGGTGTTCGTTATCGTCTTCATTCATTGGGCAAGACTAGCAGATTGGGCAGGTGGACGCCCCACAAGTTGTCAGAAACCAATCTTAGACAACGTGTAATGATTTGCACATCGTTGTTGCTTAAACAGAGAGTTGATCCGTTTTTCAACCGAATGATGACGAAAAATGGATCCTTTACGATAATGTCACCATGAAGAAACAATGGCTAAGTCCAGGCCAAGCACCAGTTCCGACGCCCAGGCCAGAGCTTCACCAGAAAAAAGTATTGCTATCAGTATGGTGGGATATCCGAGGCGTAGTTCATCTTGAGCTTCTTGAGCCGGATCATACGATAACAGCGGAGGTCTATTGCCAACAGTTGGAGCGATTAAAATTGGCAATTGACCAGAAACGACCAGCCCTAGCTAATCGAAGAGGGGTCGTTTTCCATCACGACAATGCCCGGCCTCATACGGCAAGAATCACCAAGCAAAAACTGGAAGAATTTGGATGGGAACTACTGCCTCAGCCACCATACAGTCCAGATATCGCCCCATCCGATTACCACCTGTTTTGTTCGATGCATTACTTGGATGGCAAAAGTTTCCGGAACGTCGGCGATGTGAGGAGTTTTCTCCGAACATATTTTGAAGAAAAGGATGTGGATTTCTACCGGCGCGGAATCGAAGTACTCCCTGAAAGATGGGAGAAGGTTATTGAAAATAACGGGCAATACTTCGATGACTGGAAGGTAAAAAATTATGCGGTCAAAATTATCAAGGCCATTATCATATCCTGTTTGAATGCTCGTTTCACCGGCAAATTCATCACAATTTAATTAGTCCATCTGATTTTATGATAAACAAACGTAATTTAATGCTGTTTAACAATATTTGCAGGGGATACGTTGTATCCCATTATTAATGTTATTATTATTTCATACTGTACGGCTATTATATCATAATTCTTTTGTTTATTCTATCATGATACAAATGCCGCTTTGGCGGTGTATCTATTTGTAATAATAATAATAATAAAGGTAAAAAATTTTAAACATCGGACTACGCTAATTCATTTTTTCAGGTCGAAAAACGACAAAAAACAGAAATGGCTAAAATTTCGAATGGATTGGCCACCACTTCCGGTGGGCAAATTAAAGTCTGATTATCAAAGAATAAATTGAAGTTATATACGATATCAAAACATTAACCAATTTTTGGAACAGTTATTCAAAAAAGTTATACACGAAAAACGACACGACTTTTTGTCGAATCTAATAGTTTTTATTATTTTTATTATTATTATTATTCGTTTACAAATAAAAAAAATTAGAGATTAAAAAAACTGTTCACGACAATTATATATCTCGCATAATTTTACAATTAGATTATTTTACATCTGATAATTGTAAATTTTCCAAAAAAAATGTACTCTTTGAAATTGTGTGTGTGCATTGCATTGTATGAAGATCATTTGAATTTTCAATCTTGTATTTGCATGTGAATAGCAGCCATATTATTATGTTGTTCTTGGTGTTATTGTTGTATTGAAAAAAAGGAAAAAAAAACTTTTTTTTCTCCTTGATTTTGTATATTAATTCATTTGAATGTTTTGAATGTAAAATATTAGAAAGGGAAAACATTTGATCACATTAGAATAAAAATTCCAACAGTCCTAATCTCTTTTCTTTTTTTTTATTGGTTTGTTTGTCTATTGATAACCTGACTGAATAATAGGAAAATAAACTTTTCAATGTAAGAAAATTTTTTCTTCCTCAATCATCGAAGAAATCAATGATTCAAATTCAATTTTTATGACTTTACAATGATTGCCATAAAGCAATGAATGATAAAATGAAAATTTCTCAAATATTGACCATGATAATAATAACATCAGAATTAATATAATATAATAATGTATTCAAGGAATACCAAAATTCATCCATCCACCCACGCATCATATATACATAAAATACATTTGCGCACATTAAATTAGGCCGCATATGGAGTGCAATGGCCCTAACCATTTGTCATTGCATTCCTTTATTTGTTTCATTTTGTTTCATTCTTTCTACGTATGTCTTGTCTTAGTTTGTGGTCATTTTCGTCTTTTTATAATTTCAAGACACAAAAATATTCTACTATTCATGAGTGTATTTTTTTTGAAAATCAAGATGAAAAAAACCTCAATGTACACTTCTCACAATCTCATGAATCAAGTCAGACTGATGAGAAAACCATTTCCTCATTGTTGTTGATCCAATCTTAATAGCAAAAAAAAAAAGACAAAAGATGATCCACTGATAGAATAATTCAAGAAAAAAGAAAATATTCTCAATAGATCATACATAACAAAAAAAAACTAGAAATGATGATGATGATGATATCAAGATCAAAGAATTAATTGAATTATCGTCACAAACAAACACACACACACACAGATACATACCAATGGACATATAAGAATTATTTATGTTTCAACATTTTTTTTTTTTTGGTTTTATTCTCATATATTTGTTATATAAAATATTTAGCTTTCCGGAAATGCTCATGATGATGATGATGATGATGATTATGGAATTTAATGAAAAAGGGGAAACAAACAAAACATCGTCATCATTATTATTAATATTTGGTGATATTAATAAATGAAATGAATGATACAAACAAACAAAACAAAAAAGAATGAGAACAAAAACTGTTCAAATGGACAATGTCATTGACTATTGTTAAAATTATGATGATGATCATCATCATCATTATATTATATGTGTCCATATTAATTAAATATAATTTTTTCAAGCTAATTTTCTTTTCTTATTCTATTTTCTTTTTTTGGTTTGAGTTATGCGGCATAAATTCATTATATCGTTTTTTCATTAATTTATGGTCACACACACACACACAGACACACACACGCACAATTCTTAACATTGGCATGGAATTTTATTCTCAAAAAAAAGAAAACGAAAAAAAATCCAATTCCAAGATTTGTATGGGGCCATACATTATAACAAACAAACCATTTTATGAAAACTGGATGAAATTCATAGAATGTAAAATTCGATTGTACACACACACACACACATCGCAAATAACAAAATTTATTCAACGAGATTTTTTCATATCTATATATGTCTTGTATTGTTATTGTTGTTTTCGGTGAACAACAATTTTTTTTTTTTTGGAAATTGAAGTTGTTTCACAAATCTTGTTTCCAATAATTTTTATATATTATGAACATTCTAAACACATAAATCCATCCATATACAAACGATAATAATATATATATGTAGTTCATAACATGATTTATTGTCATCATCATCAACATCATCATCGATAAAGTTGTTTATTGACGATAAAACAAAAATTGATCGATCACATTATCAAATGTATATAGAATGACCTAATTTTAATTTTACATTAAAACTATTGGTTGATTGAGAGGACTAAGAGAATAAGAGAGAGGTGTGGAGAAAAACGATTGTCGAAACTTGATCTTTGTCATCTGGTTTTTTTTGGGGATTTTTGTTTTCAAACAACTTGTATTAGTTGGAAAAAAGGGGGCAGTTTATATAACAAATATATGGATATAATTACTATGAAAAATAGTTTACTTTAGCAACCAAAAATAAATTTAATGGAAAGTGATTACATTCTTTGCTTTACTGTTGATCATATATTGAGGTAAGAAATCAGAGTACATTCATTTTTTTTAAATATCATTAAAAGCAATGAAGAGATTATTCTATCGAGAATCTGGAAAAAAAACAACAACAACAAAAAATTAGAAAAATGTGTGGAATCGGGCTGGATTCTGGAGCAAATTTTAGTTTTTTATTTCAGAGAATTTTTAACATTTTAATATGCGTGTGGGTAAGAAAGGAATAGAGAAAGATTCAAAAGTTACTACTGAAACATTGTCGATACGAAAAAAGGCTGATGAACTTTTCAACAACAACAACAACAACAACAACAAAAGCAAACAAGAATCGATTTCCCGAATAATTTTTTTTATCAATGTTTTCAATAATTTTTTTTTCATTATTCTCGTAACAGAATATAAAATATTTATTTCTTTACATGAATTGCAGTTTGAACAACAACAACAACAACAACAAAAACAAGCTGTCATCAACGTTTCAAAAAAGAACTTTGTTTTAATATTTTATTTCTGGTTCATTTGTTCATTCATTTACAACAAGGCATATATTGAATATAATTGAACGTGTATATATGTTGTTATCTTTGTGTGTGTGTGTGTGTCATAGATATGGGCGTATAGCGATCCATGACATAATAAAAATCATTTGAAATGAAAATTTTTTTTTATTTCCAAAATAATTTTATTTCAATTGAGATGGATTTAGATTCAGGTTTCTGCGGGCACTCATCATCATCATCATCATCATCATCGACAAAATCAGCGGTTCAAAGAACTTTTTTTAGAGCTTTTTTCCCATTATTATTATCTTTATTGTCTACATGTGTCACTTATTGTTTTTGACATTTGTTTTAACCAAATTCGTAATGGTCTCGCGCGATCAGCCAGCATTCATTTGATTGTCAACTTTATTTTATTTTTTTTTGGTTTTGTTTTGTTTCCAGAATTCATGGTGGTGATGAATGGGGAGTATGAAAAAAAGATAAAGATTGTTCAGAAATGAATGGATTTCTTCATGTTTTCTATCCCCCTTTCACCCATTCAATTATATAGTGTGGACTATTGTTTTTTTCCTCCAATCTTCTTGATTTTACAAGTGGACGGCAGCAGTATATAAATACAATGAAAAAATGGCTACGTTTGTTTTGTTGATGTTTAGTTGTTTTGATTTTTTTCTCTTCCTATTTCATTCATTCCGTATTTTTAATAACATGATTGAAATTTGAAAGTTATTCGATTCTGCATTCTGTCATTTTGTTGTTTTTTTTCCTGATTCCTAATATTCATTCGAACGAGAACTGGACAAAAAGTCAATCAAATTGATTAAATAATTTTTTTGAATTACATTTTTTTTTCATTTCTTCATCTTTGTTTATCTTATTCGAATATTCAATAGATTCGAGAATTTCAAAGCTTTTTTCCCCGTTGTTTTATGTATGTGTTAGGAACAAAATTCAAGACATGTAGACATTTATGAATCAAAATTTTGTTGTTGACATTTAATCATCATCAAGATAATAATAGTAATGATTATCAAGATGATCATTGATTTATAAATAATAATTGATAACTTGATTATCAAATGTTTATGAAAAAGTTGAAATTTTGTGATCACAATTTTCAGAATGAAATGATTCTTTTATCTTCTTCTTTTATGATAATAAGTATCTTATCATTATATTATCTATCATCTGAAAATGTGACAGAATTAATAAACTATCATATTAATCAAATCAGTCATTTTAAGATTTACTTATCTTTACCCCACTTATAAAACTTTTTTTTTTGGCAACTTTTTCAGATTATTTCAAGATTTTTTTTTTTGGCAACTTCTGACCTTTCACATGATTCACTGGTAACCGAGTGACTCTTGTGGAAATTTATTGTAAATTTTATTTCATTATACTATGATTGTGAACTATATTTCAATGATGATGATGATTGTTTTTTTTGTTGTCATACGACATAATCATAAACTTTTCCGAGATCTTCATATTTGTTTCTGACAGCCGTAACACAGTATAAATAAATCTATGTTGTTCTGTAAAGTTTTATTTTTCCCGATAGAAAAATTCTCTCTTGTTTTGTAAAACAGAGATAAGAATACAAACAGATAGAGGCAAATAAAAAAAAACTTTAGTCAATTCTTAATGGAACCTGATATATTTTCTCTCTCTCTCTCTCTCTCTCGAATACACTCATTGTACTGATTCTGTTGCAATACTATTTAATCTATTAGAATCTGGTTGTGTTCCTCTTGACTTCATTTTTTTTTCTTGGTAACAAACATCCCATATACCATATATACAATAAAGCTTCAATATAATAAATTACTTCGTCGACGATGGAACTATGTTGACGTTTATTGTTGTATTGAATTCAAAATTATTCAACGTCAAAAAACGTAAAACAAACAATCGGAATTAATAAGGATTCTTTCACTGGTTAAATTTCCGTTTATATTCAATGGTTATATGGTAACATTCTAGTCATTTCAAATATTGAATATACTGAATAAATTCCATTAATTTATTGGAATTTTTTTTTTATTTCGATATTCTGTATTAATAAATTTTGTATACAGGAAATTTTTTTTCATGGACATTCAAAAATAAATGACTATTGTAGAATATTGAATTCCTGAATCAAATTCTATACGAATCACGTGTTAATTCTATTTTTTTTGTTTGATTCTTTTTTTTCCATTTATAAATTTTTTTTCTCTATAGGATTTTAAGCCACAATCAAATCGTTCAAATTGGAGCCGAATATTTTGGCCATAAACTTTGGTATACACAGTTGAATAATCTATTAATGAACAATAATTTATTGACAACAATAACGAATGAAACATTTGGACAATTTACATCGTTACAATATTTGTTTGTATCATTCCATATAAAAATGAATCCAAATATTTACCCTAAAATCGCGACTATAAGACGCGTTTTATACAAAAAGAATGTTGATAAATAGTCTTATTTTTAATGGTTGCTTTAAGTAAAAAAATATTGGTTGTTGCGTCTTATCTCTCTTGCGATTTTAGGGTAGTTGCATTTTGAGAGAAATTTTTATAAAAAATTTTTTTTTTAATCCTTTTCTGTCATAATCAGGAATTTGGCATCAAATCGTATAACGAAATTGGAACCATATAGCTTTTTAGGATTAAACAAACTTCTAAAGCTGTAAGTGTGGGTTATGCATGCATGCATGCATGCAATCATTGGTCAATGTTAAATAGTGTTGACAAATACAAATATGACATTTTAATAATAAAAAAAAAATTTTTATTTCACCAGTGATCTTGGATCGAATAGAATTAAAATATTTCCAAGTGAATCAATTTCGCCATCCATATTACCAAAGTTGACTGAAATGTATGCGACTTTTATTTTTATTTTTTATTTTTTTTTAAATGCAGAATTGTAATTTTCTTTTTCGTGAATTTGATTTGTTCATGATTGTTCCTTTTTTTCCATTTCTTTTTCCAAAACTTTGACAGAAATTTACGCCAAAATCTCATCAAAGTGATCCCGTCAAAGGCATTCATTACCACCATCATCACCAACATTAACAATCAAATCGAGTACAAACAGGGGCAATCCAACAAGCAACAAAATGATGAGAATCATCAACACAAAAGCGACGACGACGACGACGACAACGACAACAATTTAAATAACCGAAACGAGAATCTTTATTACAAAAGTCAAATAATTAATTTTGATCTTTCATTGAATCCGTTACAAAAATTCGAATCAGATGCTTTTATTCGAATGCCCCAATTACACAAGATGTTTGTGACAGTTTCAAATTTTTTTTCTTTTTCATTTTCATTTTGATCATTTCTGTTTGCTACATTTTAATGACTTCTTCAACGGAGAAATGGAAAAAAAAATTTCCAAGAATGTTCTTGAATTAATTTTTACAAACTAATTGAATCAGAATAAAAGCTAATTACCATTTTTTTTATTGTTTTATCACTCATTTTCATAGTTATTTTTCGGAAATTCGTGCTCAACAGGAGTTTCCCGATCTGACCGGCACCAATTCCATTGAACATATACGATTGGATAGGCTACGTTTATCCACTATCGATTCACGATTATGTAATCATGTGGGAAAAACATTAAAAAGTTTGATTGTTAAATCAAATAAAATTCAACGGCTACCACCAATGGATTTCTGTATTGAAATACGATTACTGTATGTTTGAATTTGTTTATTTTTTCATTATTATCATCATCATCATTGCACTAATGAATGAATGTTTTCTCTTTTCTCATATCATCATATCATTAAGTGATGCAAGCTATAATGAAATAAAAACAATCGAATCAAAAACATTCTACAATCAACATAAATTGATTGATTTATCTCTCAATCATAACCAAATCGAAACAATAGCATTTGATTCGTTTACTGGTTTATCCAATCTTAAAGTACTAAATATGGAAAACAATCTAATTCGGTGGATTGACCCAAATGCATTTCTACCGCTTCAATCATTACGTGATTTGTAAGTGTGTAAAATATTAAAATATCTAAAATAGATTGCTGGATTTTTTTATTATTTAAAATTAGAAATCTTGGTCATAATAAATTTCCTGAATTACCGACCGCAGGCTTGATGAAAATAATGGAAATCAAAGTACATGGAAATCGTAATTTACGTGATTTTCCACCTATAGAATCATTTCCATATGTACAAACATTGGCCATGTCGTATGCATATCATTGCTGTCCATATTTAGGACGCATGCAAGTTATTAATCCTGAAATTGTCGATTCAATAATTCCTAGTGTATCACCATCAACTTCTGATTTTCAAGATTCCATTTTATGGCTGGAAGATGTGGATGATACAAATGTCAATCTAACAATCACTGAATTGGCTCAACAATTCTGGAAACTTTATCATCCTCATCAACCTGCGCCGATACCGAACGATCTTGATGATCCTAATCATGAACAAAACAATTATGACATGTTTGTTAATGATTTTTATGCTGCAATTGAAACACCGGCTGCAGTTAATTGGGGCAATATGATGGATAGCGATGAATACATTGGTGATAAATCGGCTGTTTACTTTCAACAGAATGATCGTATCACAAACAAACCGATCAAATGTTTACCTAAACCTGATCCATTCATGCCATGTCAAGATCTTTTTGAATGGTGGACCTTACGATTCGGTGTATGGGTTGTTTTTCCTTTAGCATTAATAGGAAATGGAACCGTTTTAATTGTTTTAGTATTTGGACGTCGTAAACGACGTCGTTCATCAAAATTGGATGTACCAAGATTTTTAGTTTGTAACTTGGCTGCTGCTGATTTCTTTATGGGCATTTATCTGGGCATGTTGGCTATTGTAGATATGGCTACACTTGGTTATTTTCGTTCACATGCAATTCGATGGCAAAATTCATTTATATGTCAATTGACTGGTTTCGCTGGTGTATTCAGTGCCGAATTATCTGTCTATACATTGGCCGTAATAACACTGGAAAGGAATTATGCAATAACACATGCAATGCATCTCAATAAAAGATTGTCATTACGAGCTGCAGTTATGGTTATGTCAATTGGCTGGTTTTTTGCTTTATTTATGGCCATATTACCATTGTTTGGTGTAAGCGATTATCGAAAAGTAGCCGTCTGCCTTCCATTTGAGATCGATAATTTAGTATCATTCATATACATTATAAGTTTGATTGTATTCAATGGCATTGCTTTTATATTACTGATGGCTTGTTATTTACGTATGTATTGTGCAATTCGTGGATCACAAGCTTGGAATTCAAACGATACCAGAATAGCAATTCGAATGGGATTATTAGTGTTTACCGATTTTCTTTGCTGGGCTCCTATAGCATTTTTCACTATCACAACATTGGCCGGATGGCATTTGATTACAGTGGAAGAGGCAAAAATTTTTACCATATTCGTATTACCATTGAATGCATGTGCCAATCCATTTTTATATGCATTCTTCACAAAACAATTCAAGAAAGAATGTACAAATTTATATAAAAGAGTCGATGCTTCTAAATTGTTCAAATCTCGTACACGATGTTTTGGTGGTCGACAATCTACTGTTACTGATCCTAATAGTCCACAAATAGTAAGCGATTGTAAAGTTTGCGTTCACAATCATCCTATTAATCAACGAAATTCAGACCAATCTCCTCATCATCCAAATACGCATCGAATACAATCGATTGTTTCTAGTAATAAAAAACGTAAACAAGAATCAGACAGTGAAAATAATGATAACGATAACGATAACGATAATAATAACAACGATATTAATCTTCATCCAATAAATAATCCGATAAAGAATAAAGAAATCGATGAACAACAACAAAAACAGCAAGATCATCATGATTGTCAATGTCAATGTCACAATAAGACAAAAATCAATCCTTTTCAGATTTCTGATGATAAACGAAACAGAATTCGATCGATTGAATCCGATAATGGAGATCGATCATATACTAGTCAATTTATTCGACAATTTATTCCATCATTATCAATGATGAATACAAATTCTCGTTTTAATAATCGAATAAAAAGATCGAATGCAGGAAAACAATTTAAAAGTAACTCGATTATTTATCAAAGTAATTATCGTAAAAATCATATTCACATGACATTAGAGAATGAAATCCAATCACCGACTAGTCAAAATAAATCAAATAGCGATAATAGTGACCACAAGAAACAAACGCCGACGACAACAAACAAAACAAATTCTTCATCATCTTCAACCAAACATAATGAACATGAATCTAGTCACAATCGAGGTATTGATGTTAATAAAAACGATAATGCAGTAGTTATGATTGTTAGTGAACGCGATGGATCCAATTCAAATACCGTAACTGAATATCAACAAAAACAACGACATGATTCCATTAGAAATGGTCCAATACATTATGTTAAACATCAAAATCCAGCAAGCGCAATGACAACTGGAATATTGATGCTAAAAAATAAATTAATTCGTAATAATCAAAAAAATTATGCTCGCAAGGTAATTTGTTTTTTTCTGAAATATTGTTATTTTTATGATTTAATTTTTATTCTTTACAGATGTCGTCGGATTCTCAATTTGAATTCTCTCATTATAGTAATCGTAAAGATTCTACATCAACTACTGGTCGTTTATCATTTAGTAGCGATAATCCAACCAAAAGTACATCATCCTCATTCTTCAGTAGTGGTTTTTCAAGTTCATCTAGCCGAACGACAGCTGCTAGTTCCACGGCTAATACGGCAACTATAATCGCCGGAGATTTATTACTTAGCCAAGATCAATTTGAACGAATTATTGAACAGAGTTCAATATTCACCGAACAAATGAAAAGATATTTAATGGACAATACAGAAAGCATAGAACATCATGAAATACTTAATATACTAAATGGAAGCAAACATGAAGAAAGATTTATTCTAATCGCATTTATTGAACAAAAATTTTGTAATGAAGACAGAAAACAACGATCAAATAATGATTCAGATCTGAATGATTGTGATAGCATACAAATCGATAATGAAATGAGTGATGATCAATATGTTTTGTATTTGCTGCAAGAAATCGATTCATCTTCATCGGCCAGGAATCGTTGTAGCTATTTTTTAAAAGTTTTACTATTATTCCGAAAGCAATGTTCAATGGAAACAGATTGCTTAAAGAGAAAATTGAATGCCATCATTCAGCTGGAATGTATTGAACATAGATTAATTGATAAATTTATGCAAAATTTGAATGAATCTCGTATAAATTATGATGAATTTGACTTTGAAAATCTTGCCATTCATTCCATGATTTTTCAATGCCATATTAGATTGTATGGAAGAGAATTAGATGAAATAAATGAGGAAACAAATTCACAGACTAATGGTGCAACTGGTAGTAATAATCGTCTTGAAGAACCAAATAAAAAATCTCAAACATCATTGATGAGTAGTAGTCATGAACGGATAATGAATTTTTTACAAATATTACTTCCTAAATCGAACAAACAGAATACTCAAAACAGTCATCGAAATAATAATGAAAAATCTGGTACATATTCTTTTTATCGAAAACCTAGAGTAAAAAAACCACTTTCAGTTGTAACAAAACCAATAAGATCTGGACATCGTCGTTCATCTAGTGCATTTGCATTAAGCGAAGAATTATTGGAACAATTTCATCAACAACATATACCTGAAATGAAAAGTTTTTATGAAATCAAAAGCTGTACAAGCCAACTACAAGTTGTTGGATCGACAAGTCCAAGCTCTAATTCACATAAATCCGATTCTATACCAGAAATTCGAAGTCGATCAGCTATATCAGATGTAATTATTCGTGTTAATAATAGCCATAGCAGTAATATTGATAAAGATGATTTCGATAATCCAGTAATTGAATCCCAAATGGCTATTATTAAACCACAAATAACATTAAGTGATCGTGAAATATCTTACAAAAGTCTTAATATTCCCATTAATAATAATAATAATGATGATAATAATAACGATAATAATTTTAGTGTTGAAAAAAATGAACATCGATATCATTCATACGAATTCATAATGATCTGAATAATAAACAAACCAAACCAAAAACGAAAAAAAAAACAAAATTTTATTGTGATTATAATGATGTTATCCGATCGAATACATTGTTTTATCATTATCATCATCATCATCATCATAATGTGACGCGTGATATACAGAAAAATTATTTTATATCACTTTTTTCTTTCTTTTTTTTCATCAATGTAATGAATCGGACTTTTTCATTTATTAGCTATATACAACCGATTTTTCCCTTTTACCACCAGGAATATATTGCTGTGATTTTATCTATTCTATAATACTCCCTATTATTATAAGATTTTTTTTTTAATCCAAAAAAAAAGAAGAATTTTCTCCATTTTTTCTCATTACTTTTATTTTTTTTCACTATATCATCTTTTACAATTTTCCTATTCTTTTTTGCCATTGACTATAATAATATTCTTATATTTTGAGATTGTTTTCCTCCGATTTTTTTTCTTTTATACACCAATTTAGATAGAATTTTTTTCGTTGCTTTTTTTCATTATTCATGATTTATATTCATCATGCAAACAATTTATGAATGAATGACCATGCTCGCCGACCATTTTCCAATTTTGTCCAGTTTTTTTTCTTCATAAATGAATATTTTGACTCTACCAATGCCCATAAACACATTTATATACCTTTTGAATTCATTCCAAAAATATTGTCTCAAAACTTTTTTTTTTTTGAATTAATTGTCTTTTCTTGATACAATGATTTTACGACAAATAATGTATTATTCATGGTGAATAAAATTGAAAAATAAAACTTTCCTATTCATTTTATTATGAAAAAAAAAATTCATTCTTGGTCCAAAACAACAAAATGCTCCTTCTTTGCGAAAGGCAAATTTAAGTTGGCAAAGCAACAAGCAAAACAAAAGTGTTTAGATCGGAAATACTAAAAGGATTGGATAAGATAATAAAGAATTCATTTAAGTAAATAGGATAAGTACCATTATTTCATATGCGATATGATACTCTGTGTAATCTATATTTTGTAATTTTATATACATCTAATAAATGGATGAAACTGAATAGTTTTTCTGATTACTTTATCATAATAATGGATAATAATAATGATATAAACTTTAGCTCTCTCTTTTTTTCTGGCCAAGAAAAAAAAACAAATATAAGATTTGTCGCTTTTGATATCAAAACAAATCAAAAATAAATAATCACCATAGTGGTAGATAGTTTTCATTTTTTTTTTTTTGATGATAATTGTCAATGGATATTTCTTTTATGTATGGTTCGATAATCTATGACATTCCAACATAATGATACTTGATGATGCTGCTCGTTTGTTTATTTGTTTTTTTTTCAATATATATGAAAATGATGACATTTTCAAACCACATTCATATCGTTTGAAATATAAAACGTCAAAATTATCTACTTTTCAATAGTTCCTGTGTTAACATATTTTTTCTCTATTCTGCTTAATAATGCTTACAAATATATAGTGATTATGGATGAGGATATGATCATTAATCATTTATAATAATCATCAAAATTATGAGTCGACGTCATTTGATTGTTTACATGATGATGGTTTAGCTTTTTGGTTTAAGATTCTTTATAGCCATCATAATCATTATATTTTCATCGTCAGCAATTATTGAATACGTTATTGTTGTTATTCATTGTTGATCGTTGTCTGCGATTTATAAAAAAAAAATATATGAATCAGAATTCAAGGGCGGTGGCATCTGCATAACAAGAATGAACGACAATTCATGAAAGTAAAAGCAAGGTGAACGAGCTCGAGTCTGTGTTTGTGTCATTCAATAGTGTTTTTGTTAGCATGTTTATATTATTATATCCGAACAACCGAAGAAAAATTCGGTTATTCTGGAACCATTTTAGCCAATGAAGAATTCTCATCTAATTTCATCGATACAAAAAATACTCAATAGTCACCATTGCAATAAATCCATTGAATGGTGATCTCTAATTTTTTTTTTATAATTAATTTTGTTTAAATTGTAACAATTAATCAAACAACATGGTGATAATTTTCAATTTTTCTTTGATTCCTTCTTGATTTTCAAATCATCTTTGTTCATCATGCCTTTTGTAAAAATAAATTTTACACAACCAATTATTGTGAATAAAAATTATCTTCGATCTATACCCGGTATTCTTAAATTCATTCAATGTGTAAGTTTTTTGCATTTTTGTTGAATAAATTTCATTCGATTTACTAATATTTTCTTGTATTCTTATAGCTCTGCTGTCTAATTTCATTTTCTACCATATGGCTTTCATGTCGTAGTAATTATGATCCATATTTAGGCACTTATTCTGGATTTGTTGGCGGTAATCTTGAAACCATTGCCCTATTGATTGATTTTGAATTATTCTTCATGACAACATTGATTCTAGCTATATATTATTTTTCAATATTTGCTTCAACTATAATTCCCAAGACAGTATTTGTATGTATGATTTATAAAATATTAATACATTTTAGATATTGAATTTTTTTTTTATTCTGATTATACTAAAGGAATTTGTCTATAATTTATTGGCCTTTATTTCTCAACTAATTGTTTCGCTCAGTTTATTGTTAACATTGATAAATCGAAATCAAAATGATGACGGATTTCCTGCCGAACCAGGATTCAAAGGCAAACTTACTAGTTCGGTTAGTTCGGAATTCATTTACTAAATTAGTTTGATTGATCAATTAATTACGATTTTTTGTTTCATAGATATTCGGTCTGATCGTTTCAATCATTTATGGTATCGATGCTTGTTTTTCCTATCAATCCTATATTAAAAGCTGATCTGTATTTATTGTTAAATAATCATTTGATTATAATATTTTGTATATATAAACAATATAGTACAAAAAATAAACTTTGATCTTATTCAAACAAAACAACAACATTGAAAATTTTAATTACAGTAATACTTCGCTTAACGCTGCCTTGATTATAGCGATGTTTCACTTTTACACTCAAAAATTTTGGAAAAATTTCAACAGATGATTTAATTTATGATTATCGTAATTGATCATAGATGGCAGCAGCAATTTTCCCGTGAAACTATCCATCTATCTTGTTATGATATTTCATGCCTGATTATTGTGCCGATTGATTGTTTTTATTCATTTATCAACTTATAATTATAATAGATAGAATATTTCTTATTTGAAAATTTAAATTATTCAAATTAATCATCATGGCACAATCAGAAGATGTTCGTGCTATGATTGAACATGTCCGTGTGAAAAAAGCCGATGGAACATTGTATTTGATGAATGAACGAATCGCATGGATGCCGAACGGCAAAAATACTTTTACGATATCACATAATTATGCCGACATTAAAACGCAAAAAATTTCACCTGAAGGAAAGCCTAAGATTCAATTGCAAATCGTTTTGGCCAATGGAAGTGATACATTTCATTTTGTAAATCCTAAAGGTCAACAAGATCAGCTAGAAGATCGTAATCAAGTAAAAGAAATCCTACAGCAAATGTTGCCGTTGTTTCGCCGAAAAATGTCTCAAGAAATGGAACAGAAATGGAAAGTTCTAGTTGATAATCCAAGTCTTTATCAACTTTATAAAGAATTGGTTGCTACGAACATTATTACAACTGACGAATTCTGGGAGACTTATGCCACACGAAAGCAATTAGCAATGAAAGGAATTGATGCTACCGGTAAAAAAGAAAAAGTGGGAGTATCTTCGGCTTTTTTAGCCGACGTCAAACCACAATCCGATGGACAGAATGGCATACATTATAATATTACAAGTGAAATAATTGAAGCTATATTTCAAACATATCCAGCCGTAAAACGGAAGCATTTTGAATGTGTTCCTCATAAATTGACTGAACAAGAATTTTGGCAACGTTTTTTTCAATCACATTATTTTCACCGTGATCGTATGACTTCAATGAAAGATTTTTTCAACGATTGCGCCAAACAAGATGAAATGGACATTCAAAATGCTATTAAAAAAGGAATAATTGATCCATTTTTCGATATAAGAGTATTTGACGATCCAGTTGAACCAACGTTGGAAAACGTGTTGGGTTCTGAAGCAACGACTAGCTCAGGAAAGCCAGAACTATCTGCTAACAAAGCTTTGATCAGAAGATTTAACTTTCACTCAATAATGGTTTTGGATGCATGTCGATCTGAGGAAGAACGTGGATACAAAGATCCATTGTCGATAATAAGTGGAGATAAAAAGAAAGAATCTAAAGAAAAACCAACAGAAGAATTAACCACATCTATTGTCGAAGTGAAAGATGATGGTTTTGAGAATGAAAGATTAATGACCAAAAAACGACGATTAAAAGAAGCTACCGAATATGATGATCTTGCAGGTAAAAAACCTGCAATCGGAGCATCAATTGACGACTTTGATGAAGGAGTTCAGCCACCCAAACTTCAAGTTACGAATACGGAACGTTATATGTATGGGCCAACACCTTTGTTAAAAAATTCCGAAAATTCATAGTGAGTTCATATTGCATTCTTTTAATATATTTTTTTTAAAATGTTAATTTTAATTATTCTAGTGATTATCCACATGATAAACGAAATTTTAAAGCATCTTTACAAGCTGCTGTATTACAACAAATCGCATCCATTACATCCAATTGGCGACCATTTTCTGGCATCATACAAGATTCTAAAAAAGCTATCCAAGTTGTGAACGATCTATCCCCCGGTGGCATACTCATGAAAGATGCAGCCGTTGTATCATCGAATCTCAAGGATGAAATACCTAAAGATGTTCTAATGGAACTTAGAAACCTTACGATGGCCCTGAATGAATTGCTTTATCATTTTTGGCAATGTATTCCGTTTTCCAATCAAACACACGAGAAAAAATTTATCGAAATGAAAGAAACATTGGATCGATTTCATTGTAATAAACTACAGCCATTTCATGACCGTGTTTCAAGAGAATTTCATCGTGATTTAACTAGCCATCTATTTAGCAAACTTGAATCAGCACATGCTCGATACAATAGCTGGTTTACGAAAAAACAGTTACAATGCAAAAATTGATAAATCGAAAACTAAAATATATACATTCGTTTAAAAAGGGCTTCATTATAAAATACGTCCAATATGTGTGGCTTTTGTTTGTGATTTTCGAACCAAACCATCGAGAGAAAATTGTGCTTATTGTTACCACGACAACCTGCATGCAAGAAATGTTAGAATTGGATGAAACCAGAAAATGAAAAAAAAACTTTAACACCACCATCATCAAAATCATTATCATAGGTCATTAACATTGATCTCGATTTTTTTTTCTTTCAAACAACGATAAAGCAGGCAGGCTGACTTGGTTTCGAATGTTGTTGTTGTTGTTATTCAGGGTTCCATTAGTTGCATCCATTCATTCATTCATTCATTTTGTCCATAAAAGGACCAACAGCATCTTCGGTGGCCATCAAAAATTGAAACTTTTTCTGTGGCTATTGCTGCCTGTTTATGCCAACTTTACTATTGCGGCGACTGCCACCACCACCACTATAGATATTAAAATACATTGAATTTCAACGCTCACGCATCAAACTTGTTGTTGTTGTTGTTTGTTGCTTATGTACAAAGTTGTTATGAAATATTTGATATTTGATGATTTTTTCCATTTCTAGCATTTATTTTTGCTCCAAATATATTCACATAAACAAAATTTTATTCAATTGTTATGCTTATGTTGTGATTATTGTTGAATCAGAGAAAAAAAATGAATGTTTCAGCTGAAATCGGTGACAATGTTAAAGTTGCCCGTGAATGTTCTCTATTGGGGAATTATGAAACGGCTTTAATCTATTATCAAGGTGTTGTACAACAAATTCATCGTCATCTACAGACTATCACCGATCATAATCTCAAGGAAAAATGGCAAGAAGTTCAACAAATCATTGCTCAAGAATATGAAGTGGTCAAAGATCTTCATGCTACATTATTAAATTTCAAAGGTGATCATCATAATTCTCGGCCAATAGGTCCTCCTTCATTAGCTACGGTTGGATCTTCAGGATCAAATGGTCCTATTGATCCTAATCTTTTCGCTACCATTTTGCAAAATGCTTCTTATGATACTTATCGCGATCCAGATGTATGGCCTGAACCAGTTGATGTAAATCATCATCATCGTTCTATGGCTGCACCACCACCAACGGCATCTTCAAATTCTCGTAAGCCTGGTCATGCGTCTTCCTCACATCAGAATACTAATTATCGTGGTGCTACTCAAAAATCCATTCGAAGTTCAGCTTCATCCAAAGGTTCGTCCAAAGATCCACGTGCTAAAAGTAAAGATGCTTCGAGTTTACGAATGTCGGATACAAAACGTAAAACTAATACACCAAGCAATAATTCTGGTGCCAATTCAAGCCAAACAAATTCCAATGGAAACGCTAAGTCAAACGATGAAAATGAGCATAAAGAACGTCGTTTCGAAATTCATGGACCAGATGCTGAACTAGTAGAAATGCTCGAACGTGATATATTGCAGAAAAATCCTGACACTCATTGGGATGATATTGCCGATTTACAAGAGGCTAAACATTTATTGGAAGAAGCTGTCGTATTGCCAATGTGGATGCCGGATTTTTTTCGTGGTATCCGTAGGCCATGGAAGGGTGTACTGATGGTAGGACCACCAGGAACCGGTAAAACAATGTTGGCTAAAGCTGTAGCGACAGAATGTAAAACAACATTTTTCAATGTTTCATCCACTACATTGACATCAAAATATCGGGGAGAATCAGAGAAATTAGTTAGACTTTTATTTGAAATGGCACGTTTTTATGCACCATCCACTATATTTATTGATGAAATTGATTCGCTTTGTTCACGAAGAGGTTCAGATAATGAACATGAAGCAAGTCGAAGAGTGAAATCCGAATTGTTGATACAAATGGATGGAATAACTAATAATGATGATCCATCCAAAGTCGTTATGGTTTTAGCTGCCACCAATTTTCCTTGGGATATTGATGAAGCTTTACGACGACGATTAGAGAAACGAATTTACATTCCATTACCTACTGCCGAAGGTCGAGAAGCATTACTTAGAATCAATCTACGTGAAGTGAAACAAGCAGTAGATTTGGATGTTGTTGAAATTGCTCGTCGTTTGGATGGCTATTCTGGTGCAGATATTACCAATGTTTGTCGCGATGCTTGTATGATGGTCATGCGACGTCGTATTCATGGTTTGACGCCCGAACAAATACGTTCACTATCGAAAGAAGAGCTTGACCTTCCCGTTACATTTACTGATTTCGAAGAAGCAATGCGAAAGATCAATAAATCAGTTTCACCAGAAGATTTGAAAAAATATGAAAAATGGATGGCTGAATTTGGTTCGACGTAAAAATAAATTACAATTTACTTTACAAAATAAAAATTATATGCTCCTGTAATTGTAATTCAGATATATATCTTTAAAGTGTTTTTTAAAATTAATTCTTTTTTCAAATAAAAAAAAACATTTTACAACTACAACCAGTTGTCATATGAAAATTAATGAATTCGTTGTTTCAGACCTTTCATCATTCAAGGTTAAATTTGGACGACGGCTAACAGTATGACTTCAGCATAAGGCACTAAAACTATCTTTAATTTTTTTTTGTGGCCAATTCCATTGTCTGATCAGCTGATGAATGTTTCCCAATGATGATGATAACGATGAAAGTGAATTGATAAAGGAAAAACAATAACGAAAAGATCAAATCAATAAAGTCAACACAAAAAAAAAAAAAAATGACAATAATAACAAAATTTCGCCATCCAATTTGAGTCATCATTGTTTTATAGAAAAATGAGATTGTTGTTTGTTTAATTGACAAATTCTGACAAGAATTGAGTGTTTTTGTGTAATGAATGTGTGTATGTTTGTGTGTGTGTGTGTGTGCGTATGTGTGTGTGTGGGTAGAGGAAAGAATAACGGAAAAATTGCTGGCGAGCGATTTGATATCACAATCATTTAGAAAGATATAAAAACAAAAAATGAATGAAAATAATATTCTGAAGCCGAAAAAAATGATAATAAAAATAAAAATGAAACAAATTCACAGATTATATTCGAAGATTGGATCATATTAGAAAGATAGGAAAGAGAATATATTCGAACCACAACAGTGTTTTGTTTTTCATATATTTGCCATTGATTGATCATTGTTGATTTGATTAGACTGAAATGGTTGGATGTTCTGGACATGATCGGTTCACATTAAACCAAGCATCGATGCATCTATCAATGATGAAAAATTAACCAATTAATGTTAATTTCAATGAAAAAAAATTTTTTTTTTCACTTACTTTTTATGATATATACAAAGACATGGAAGACGGGCAATTTTATCACCATTAAGCATATCTTCTAAGCAAATTACACATTCACCTTTGTCTTCGGTGAGCACATCCTCTTTATAAAGCATAGAATAATAATCGATTATTATTTTAATGACAAAATTAACAACAATCCAAACATTTACCATTATAATTAAAAGGAAGTTTATAACACATCAAATGAAATTGTAGTTCATCTTTCAGAATGACTTTCGAACAACCCGAACATTTGACATCTATGTAAAATCATAAAGAATTTTAAAGTTTATGATGATTATTAAATTTCAAATCAATAAAGATAATAATTACGATTATAATTATATGGAATAATTGGAAGTGAAAAAGGCATAAACGTCATTGACGAAAAACCAATATCAACATCTAAATCATTTGGAAGGATGTCATGTGATGATGAGGTAGTCGATGTAAAATCGATGGCACTCGAATGTGATGGTCGTGATGATGACGAGCCGGATGTCGTAAGATCACCGGACAACACTAAACTTCGCGTACGTTGTCGTGAATTATTGTCATTATTATTGTTGTTGTTAAAAATTTGATTATTTTCATTATTTGACCGATGGCTATTATTATTTCTATATGATGTCGAATATGTTGAATTATAATTACCCATGTTTGAGGAATTATCATCATCAGTTATTGAATGATTATGATGCTGTTGTTGATGATGTATCATCCGAGATGGACTACCATTACTGTTGCTATTGCTACTGGTCGATGTTGTACTTTGTCTAGCACCCATCATAGATGAATTATTAATTAGTAATTATGATTATTTTCACTCACAAATAGTGGTGATCATTGGCTGAATAATACACTGAATATATTCATAATATATTCTCTTTATTTAAAATAGTAAGAATTTTTATTTGTAACAGAATTAGGAATCGATTCTATAATTGGATGCAAAACAGAAAAAAAATCATATAGGAAAATTTCGACGACGACGACGACAACAACAACAACGATGATGATGGCGAAGGATCAACGATGATGATGAGCATCAAAGATTTCAACCAACAACAAAAACACACACATACACACACATATACAAATGATGAAAAAAAAACAAGAAGAAAAAAGTGATTTATTCGCCGTGGTCGTAGTGTTTTTTGATGGTCGTTGTGGTGGTGGTGGTGGCTGATTGGTTTGTTTGGTTGTTGTAGTTGAAATGAGAATGATAATTATGATTATGGTATTACATTCGAATGTATTGATGATGATTGCATGTGTAGTTTATAACTTTCGTGAACACAGTTACATATACAAACGAATGATGATGATGATAAAAAATTGAACAAAAAAAAAACAAGAATCACTCAGTGGAAAAAAAGATCCGGGTGAAATGTATGATGGTGATCCGTTTTTTTTTTTGTTTGACATCCAATAATAATAACAAAGAACAAATTCGAAAGAAATTATATTATAAAAAAAAATTCACAGTGATAATATTTGTTGTTAGTGAAAAAAATGAATCAAATCAAACAATATCATCATGATCATGTCAACAAATATTGAAATTATCATCATATCATATCATAATATATAGAATAGATATAAATATTTTCTCGATATTGGCGGTGCATTTATATAATGGATGATGCCTTGAACTTGTTTGCCTGTTGAAAAAAAGGCACTTGAATTCTTATATGATTGAAAAATCAATACCCAACGTTTATACCAAAATCAATAATATGATCAGCTGATGTTAATGATAAAAAAATGAATCTTCTTTACAATAAATTCAAATTGCAAGAATTTTGATGATTTGACCTTAAAAAACCAATTATAATGACCATTATAAAGAGAAAAAAAATATAGGAACCAAATATTTATATTATCAAATGATCATCAAATGATTATGATTGAAATGACGATCTTGACTATTTGTTTTGCTTCTCCATGAATTGTTATGTTTAGATGTCGTATTGAAATTGGTCTTCGGACTTGGATTTTTCTTTTTTTCTTTCTTTACTTTACTGATCGTGATTATTATTATTGCAATGCTGTTGTTATTGTTATTGTTGTTGTTGTTGTTGTTGTCGAAGTTTGCTGCGATGATGAACAGCGTATTTTTTTTTATGTCGGTTTGTTTAGTTGGCATGATGTGTTAATAAGATGCGCGCGCGGCAATTTTTTTTTTCATTGTATATATATGGTTGACATGTATATATATTGATGATATATATATATGAAAAAAAGTATTTATACATTTGCTTTCACATTCAATGGTTTTTGTTCTTGATTTTTTTTATTTTATTTATTTTACAATTTCTGCGATTAATTATCATCATCATCATCATCATCAACAAAAAAAATTATTATTAATAATAATAATGATGATGATGATTATGATGACGATGATGATGATGATTGTCGATGTCATGAAAATGGCATTTAATCATCATAACAATAATAGTAGTAGTGGTGATGGTTGTGGTGGTGGTGGTGGTCGTTTTTATCATTTGATTCAAAAAATAAAAATTTTATTACAAATCCAAAATTGTAAACATGGTTATTATTCTATGTATAACAAATCAAAAAAAAAACCTCCTTGAGAGAACAAATAATAAAAATTTATATAAATTGACATCTGATAGTAAATTTTTTGTTGTTTTTGTTTTTGTTTTTTTTATAAAACAAATTCACTTGTATCGAAATAGAACATGAGAAAGAAAATTGTTGATATTTAATTTTCAATCACAAAAAAAAATGAAATATAGGCCTTTAAAAGTTATACATTGATTAGTTATTTGGTTGTTTTTGATTGAATCATTCTCTTTTTATATTGTTTGGATTGATTTGAAATTGAAAATTCAATTTTGCCCTCATGATTGTACCTGAAACCTATTTATCTATGATGATGATGATGATGATTATATCCATTGGAGATAATCATGCGTCATTTAAATCTGTTCCATTTTTCAGTTTTCTTTTAAATTCTTAATATATTTGTCCATAGTTTAGTTTGGCACTAATTTTAAATGAAAGTTCAAGTCACAAAATACAATGGACATTGTCATGAAAACGATGATAAATTAAAAGTTTGTTTTCTCATTAAAAATTTGTTCTCTATAAATTTTTTCTCTCTCAATTTTTGATGCCGATATGAGTCTGATTCGAATCAGATATAATGTGGACAATGTGGCCATAATCATTATTCTTGGAGGTGGTGGTCATTTTTTTTTCATCTATACAACATATTCTTTTCGGTTGTCTTGGTATTATATCGAGGTGTTTGAAATGATTGTTTGTTCATGGTCAGTTTGTATGGTTCTTCTGCATGCAGTGTCTAGTATGTCAGTCAAATAATTATCATGGATGGGAATGAATTGTCATTGGCCCAGAAAAAAAAATGATTTTATCCAAATGAAACCATAGAGTCACCAATTCAGTCGACTATTGGTGGTTGTTTAGTTTGTTTGAACACAAATAAATGTTCACGTTCGTATACACCAAACAAAAAAACTCGTTTGATTTGGATTGGATTTCATCGAACATCCGCCTACGCACAAAACTTTAAATCCTTCATATTTAAAACGTTGAAGGCAAAAACGAAGAATGTTCCATGTCTCAATATTGAATTATGAAGAAAACTTTCTCCTTCTCTTAGTAGCCATTTAAGGTTTTTTTTTGCTTGTATCAATAACGACAACGATCATCAATATTTAATTTGATAAAAAAAAATTTCGGTAATTCAAAACGGTACCAATTATGTCGACCTCAAACACAAGTCAGAGTCCATCATCAAATGAATTGATTTATGTGAAACGTGGTGCGCCCAAATACAGTCAATCCGGTATGACTATCAGAGGAAAAGCACAATCGACTGGCGTTGTTGATGATCTTTATTTTAATCCACAATATTTTTGCACTAATCCGGGTGTCATCAAACTCATTGAATTGGTAAAAAAAAATTCAGTATCAAATGTTTATGGACATTTTTGTTGAAAGAATTTTCGTTTTTTTTTTATTTTCCACATTTTCTTATCCAATTCCCCAATTAGCTATTCGGAATTGTTGCATTGAGTTGTATATCACCTCCATTGACGGTATGGTGAATCGATATATCAATAATATAGAACCAAATTGACAATTTTTTTTTGTTTTATGATATACAGTGGTTTTCAAGATTATTCACCTTTTTTCTGGCCATTACATTCGCCATTACATTGATTCTTTGTTTCGCTTATCTTGTTACATTGAAAAATGTATTTTTTCCCAAATTTGATTGGCTAACAACAGAATTGTCATTTACGATTATTGCGGCAATTTCTTTATTCATAACGGCCTTAATCCATATATTATACAGTTGCCGTGAAGATTATCGATATAGTTTGACCTATTTCAATTCATATTTGGGTACAAGCTATTTTGGAACTTACATAACTTCGGGTGTATGTGCATTATTAATTAATTAATTAATAATTTAAATTATAAAACTTTTTTTTTGTTTGTTTTTCAAAAATTCTTACTAGGTATTTGGAATCTTGAATTCAATAGTTTATGGAATCGGAGCATATTTTCTTAATAAGGAACGAAAATATGGTGGTAATATAGTAGCTCCTTCCGGTGATAATGATCGAATCTAAATTTGGCAACAATTTCGATTATTATTGGGTCGTATTATTTTTTGAAACGATAACTTAATACGATACTTAATTGGGCTATTATTTTATTTTCATCAAAGAAACTTTTTTTTTGATGGTTAACCGGAAACAAATACACATACTCATGTTTAACAAATAATTGAATTATAAATCATCAATATATATTAATAAACTCAAATTCAGTGATTAAACATTAATGCATTTTTTTTATCACAGCAACTAGTAGTTTTTTTTGTCGTCTTTTTTTTCAAGACATTCATATCAAATGTATGTCGGTGAATCGGCCAACGATGTTCCACATGCTGTGCAGAATTTTTCTTTTTTATCATTGACCAATGTACATTTATTACATTGTCGACCACCAGTAATCAATGGTGTGGATTCATTGCCTTTTGTTCGACTACGATGACACATTATGCATATTTCGACAATTTCATCGTTAACATATGTACAGGATGTACATGACCATCCATTGGACATAATTGATTTGGTTGGTTCAGGATGCAATGGTTGGAAATTATTGTCTTCTTCAAGTTCAATTAGCTGTTTATGGTTATTTAATAGATTTTCTTTTGAAATTGATCGCTTAGTAGGATTAATATCGTTGTCTTTTGGTGACGAACGATACAAAAAAGAAGAGTTTGGATTTGATGGAGAATTTGTTTGTTGTGAGTCAGAATTGTTTGGCTTCAAATTTCCTGATATTATTCTTCGAGTTGCCGTATTTGTAGATTTCAAATCGTCTATAAAGGCCGTATGACAGACATATTCAGTATTACTTTTGGTTTTAAAACTAGTTTGTTCGTTCTGCTTTGGTGTTGATGAATCGATGAAATCAATCATATCTAAATCACTTTCCAGATAGCTGGGCGGTGGTGGTAAAATGATTTCGGGACTCAATTTATTATGTTGTGGACTATTGTCTTTTGATGTCGAACAAATGGTGGAATTTATCGGTAACCACAGGTCAAGTTTATTAAATGTTTTCATTGAATAATCGGGAAAATCCAGATCTAAACTCAGTTCAGTTAATTTGTTGTTACGTTTTAGATCACAAAAAATCTGTACGGCACTTTGCACATTACAAATGTATTGGCACCTAATGGAATAAATATCATTCCAGGACATTTTATCTGGACATTTGGTCTTGATGTCCAACATGATTTGTATCTCCACAATTGAAACTAAACAATCAAACGAAATGGCAATCATTTTATCCGGATCAATGGGCATTTCGGTCAAGACATAAATATCCAATGATGGATCATAATTATAGCCAATTAATTGCAACAATTCAGAATGTCCGGATAAAGAACATTTGATTAGTCGAAAGTATCCAAAGGCAAATATTTTATGATATTCATGACGCCATGGATAATTCAGCAGATTGAGAGCATATCGTTCTACTAATTCAAAAGCTGTACGAATTAAAATTAATCAGAATCAACATCATCAATTTATTTTTAAAAAATAATACCTGCGATAACTTTTTCTGGGTCAAAATTTGATTTTTTACAAGTGGTTTCTAAACAATCACGAAATTCTCTGAATGTAAATTTATCTGTATGTCGTACAATCATTAGATATTCATCGATTAAACTTTCCAATCGTTTTCGTAATTTCATTTTAGCTTCACATTGATCGCTATTGATATAGGCCAAATGAATTTCATGCATTTTTAAGCGAAGATTTCGGATAGCTGTCTGATTATTGGCAGATTTGCAAGTTAATAGCGAATAATTATTGTCTCCATTATCGTGTAGTACCAAATCGTTTAATCTGTTAGTCGAATGTTGAACTGGATGATTTGATGTCGAAATTAACAAATGATTCACTGAATGAGGACCATAATGATACTGATTGTTGGATGAAAGATGATTATTATGAATATGATGATGATGATGGTGGTGGTGGTGAAGGTGGTTAACATCCATTCTGTTCATACTAATTGTTTCTAAATAAATTTCTCATTATTATTATTATTTCCATTGATATTACATACCTTTTTATTTATTCCAGGTTTTTAACAATCAAATTAAAATCAACAAAATTGATCACAAAAAATGAATCCAATCAAATTTAACAAAATCCATTCTTGAAAATGACGATGAAGTGACGAACAGCATTCATGTATACAATCATCATCATCATCATCGTCATCAGAGGTTAACCTAATTTAATGAGAAAAATACTTATAAAAAAAACTCGGTTGACAACAATGATAATTCTAAAAAAAAACAACTCAATGATGAATACATGGATTGTGATAAATATTCTGTGTTATAACTAAAATGAATGTGAAAAAAAGGCTGAGAAAAAAACTCATAGCACCTCAATAAATAACGATACGTGATTTCCTCCCCTTTTTTGAAAATATTATGGAATTTTATTCGAAATTATGATTTTATTGACCAATTATCAATAATAATGACAATTTCATCGAATTTAGGCACAAAATTTGTCAATTTTTAATCAATTAATCAATAGCAATGGCGTACATTTTTTTTCTTTGATAATAATCATAGAAAAAGCAACATATGTTGTTGTTTTTTTTTTTTTTTTTTTTTTTTTGGGTTTCCTTGTTGCCATTAATGATATACACCATGACAACTTGTTTTTATATACTACCCCGATATACGATTTATCACCATATGATAATGTGTATATGAGAAAAATTAAAGAAATTTGTCATCTATTATGAAAATCATTAATAAGAAAGATGTTTTAGCATCAATTGATGCCGTTATCATGCTCTTGTGACACCATAATTTAATTTTTCTTTGTTTCTTGCTAATCCAACAAAATAATAACATCGAGTAGAATGATAATTTCGCCTGTTTATGCGTGTATGTATTATATATGTGTTTATGATTGAAAAAAGAACTAGATTATCAAAATTCTTTCGGCCATTCTATGACGATAAATGAATGGTTTTATCATTGATAGTGTTTTGTTTTTCTTTTTCATTTTGATGACATCCAATCAATCCAATCAATCTCAAATAAATTTTTATTTTTATTATTATTAATCACGAAATAGTGACGCCATACCTAAAGAACAAACTATTCTTGGGTAGGGCCGTTTTTTGCCATTTATTCATCATGAATCGAATCGAATCGAATCGAATGATCTATAGACAAACAGAGAATGTTTCTCATATTACTTCATTTGAATAAATTAAGATTATGTTGTTTTTTTTCCATTTTATTCTTCCATTTTCTTTTTTTTTCTTTTGATTGACATTATCTTGAAATGATCTGATCGTTGTCATCGTAGTCGTCGCCACTATTGCGCCAACTAGAATAATATTTATTGATCACAAAAATTGTGCGCAAATGTCAAATCATCGAAAAACTATAATCTTCGTTCTTGGTGGCCATCCTCATCACCATCGTCGTCGTTGTCGTCGAAATGACAACCAGTCACCATCATCATCATCAAAGTGAAAATAAAAAAAAACTTGGTCGTCCTCATGGTAACCACCGTATATTTTTTTCTATTTTTTCCTTGGAACCTTTATTGATTGAAATTTTTCATATTGTCATCGGCGACTGCCACTAACGTCATAACAATCCATTGCATGTAATTTTGTATAATGATCCTTTGAACATTTAACACAGTTAAGCAAAAGAGAGAGAGAGAAAGTGAAAAAACGAGTCTATCCATTCTTCATTCGAATAACGTTGTTGTTTGTTAGTATGACAATCATCACTTTTTAAAAATAGATTATAGATTAATATAATTTATTTACCAAAAAAAAAACGATTCTTTGCATGATTTCCTTTCGTATACTTCTTATTAATTAGTCATCTATAATATATTGAGAATAATAATGCTAATTTGACAATATGAAGTGTCTAGTGTTTCAGCCAAATAACTGTGCTATCGAAATTATTCTTCACCATAGAGCTTATGGTCAAGATTGTTTAATTAAGGTTTGTTTGATGATGAAAAAAAATGATGATTAATTGTGAAATAATGAAAAAAAAATTCATCCAATTCATAGGTTTGTAATTTACTTGATGTTATTGAGATCAATTTTTTTGGTCTACAATATTATCGTAATGGTCAACCATATTGGTTAGTGTTACGCAAAAGAATCAATCAACAGATGAACGTACGGATGAAAACGATTCGATTATATCTTAAAGTCAAATTCTATGTTCTTCCACATCATATTCAACAGAATGCAACCAAGTTAGTAATTTTGACTAAATTCAATTCATGTTGTAAATAATTAATAATAATAATGTTAATTTATTATTGAAAAAAAGGCATCAATTCTATCTGAATATATGTCATTATTTGGAAACAAAAGTATTGAAAATTGATCCCGAAAAACGAGCTAAATTGATTGCTCTAATTGCCCAAATTGAATATGGTGATTTTAATGAAGAATCATATGATCTCAAAATACTTTATTCAAAATGGATTTCAATCCTATATCATTTGGAACAGATAAAACGAATACCGAATCCAAATCGATCATTGAATAATGTTAAATATCGACCAACAAATTGTGATATACTGGACTATGGAAGCAATTATAATATTCCATTAACAGTGTCGAAATCAAAAACAATGGCTAGTGATCAACAACGACATTGTGATTCAATACAACAGATTATATTCTGGCACCAAAGATTTCTAGGATATTCTTCAAATCATGCTAAAAGTTTATTCCTAAAAGAAGCTTTAGAAATTGATGATCTTGGCGTTGATTATTTTACCGTAACATCAAATAAGAAAAATTTTCGTGTTGGTATCGGACCACGTGGCATAACTATAAGTTCAAATAATAACGATATAAAACTGTGAGTAATTTGAATATTTGTTTGTTAAACTTTATTTGTTAATTATTGATAACGACTAACCAAACAGGATAACGTATAATAAATTGAAAGAGATTCATCATCAAAAATCAAGCCATTTATTAAATTATAGTTTCATCATAACAATCAATTATAGTGATGAAACTAATCTAACTACTGAGCAAAAATTTCGTATCTATTCTGAAAAGGACTATTATCAATTCTATCGTTTATTGGCTGAAAAACGAGCTTTCTATAGTCTTCCAATGATCGATCAAACTATCGTACCAAGTCGATTTAATTCTAATTTCTCATTTCTAAATGATCTAATGCAAACAATATCAACGCCATCGTTATTGAATATTGCAACATCAAAATCATCAACAATAGTCAATAAAAAATCCTACGTATTTGATGTTGATAAAACATTGAAACAATTCTATGATGATATACGACGTTATATCTATCATTTTAATAAACATTTTGATAATGTTATGCTAAAAAACTATCAGAATGCCGTATTAGTTCAAGATTCTATCATTCATCATCATCATCATCATCATTATTATCCTAATCAACAAGAACATTATGATAATTCGGTATGTGTTTTTAAAATATATATTGATTTTAATATTGGAAAATATACAAAACTTGAAACCATACATATTTTTTTCATATATCTTTTTTTTATGTATATATTCATAGGAAATAATGGATAACAATAAATCATTATGCAAAATATGTTTGAATGACCAAATATGTATGGCATTCATACCATGTGGCCATACATCATGTGAACATTGCTGCCTGAATATTAAGAATGATGTTTGTCCATTTTGTAAATGTGAAATGAAATCAAAGCAAAAAATTTTTCTTTAAAAATTTTATGTTTGTGTGTGATCTTATCGATTTATCAATTTATAATTTGATGATGATATTTGTTATTATAACAATAATTATTATATTGCTTTTTTTTGTTATAAATGTATGGCTTGTTGATGATGAAAATCAATTATATCACTTACAACAATTATAATTATATTGTATTGTATTGAATTGTATTTTTTACAAATCATCCGTATCCGTTTCGACAATGAGAAAAAGTTTTTGTAAAAAAACTTTTATACAATCTAAAAATGAAATGAAATTTAGTATTAATTAATTATTATCACCAAGAGTTATTGATTATTTGAATAATAAAATTTACAAAATTTAAGAAACATACCGAAATTTAATTGTTCTTTTTCGAGAAAAATTTTCAAAAAATATACAGGTATACCCGATAACATCAAAGCAAAACCGATCAATGAATTTTGGAAATCATTATGTACGGCCAATATGGTAAGAAATAGACATGACAGTACGAAAAGATATAGTAACCATAATGGTAGACGAATTGGACGATCCATATCTTTACAGTTATGTCGCAATACAATGCCTGTGTACACAAATGTTTAATGAGATAGAAACGTTCGATATGAAAAAAAAAATTTTTTTTTTACCCGAAAGCACAGCAACGCCAGTCCAAAGCCAGTTAGTGAAACTAAAATAATTGATCAAAGCAAAAATGTCTTGCCCAAGAAACATAATAATCGTGATCAATACAGAAAATATCAAAGATATAATCGGTGTATAACGTTCATGATGTAACATTCCAATCATTGATGGTAAATGCTTTTCTTGGGCTGCTATACAGAATAACCTAATATCAATCATTATCCATAGAATCGAATAAATTGATTTTAGAAAAAAAAAAATAAATCGATCATTGATGAACAAACCTTGACGTTGTGAATATGGTGGCATTTAAGCTACCAAGCGTTGATATGGCAATTGAAAATGAAATCAAAGAATTTCCAAATGGACCAATAATTTTCCTTCCAAATGTCTATTATATTTTCAACAAGATAATTTAATCATACCAAAAAAAAATAATACCGTGAGTGATAAGAATGATGGATGTTTTCATAAAAATGTAAATGAAAAAAAAAATTCGTTACCAAGGCGATAGCGTCACGGGCAAGAATTTCATTCGGTGTTAATATGAGAAAATATGAAAAATTGGCAAGCACATAAATCACTGTTGAGATAAGGATGCCAGCCATTGCTGCTTGAGGAAGATTTCTTCACCATATACACCAATTACATTCGATAATGAGATTGTTATTTGAATATTTAGAAAAAAAATGTGATGATAACAAAAAACTGAATTTTAATAACATACTTGTAAGGATTTTCCAATTCATCAGTGACAATGTTTAGATAATTCCTAGTTTTTTTTTCGAAAAAAAAATAAAATGATAAATCAATGATGTGAAAATTGAAAATGAAACCAATTACAAACCATCCACCGAATGCAAATAATCCTGAATAAATGGCCAACGAATACATTGAATTACATTTGGATGAATCGAATTTTTTTCCATCCTCTTCCCATAAATCATTTACCATCGATGATGATGAATATAATGATGATGATAATGTATTATTATTTCCGCCTGTAATCGATTGTAATTGTAATTTATCTTGATAAATAATTGGAAGAAAAAGGAAATTTATATAATTCAAAAAAAAAATAGCATCATTCTCATATTTCAATAATTAATCTTAACATACCGAATGTATAGATGGCAATACCGGAAACAATGATTGCGGACAATGCTAATACTTTGAGATAAGTGAATATGTTTTGCATTCCAATTGCCCATTTTATGTTGATGCAATTGATTAAGGCAAGTAAACCTAAATTGAATGAATGAATGAAAATAAAGATTGGATGGATATTGAGGGATTGTCATCAAATTTGAAAAAAACAAAAAAAAAAATTGGCTCCACCATCATCAGAAATACTAACTTATCGTTAGAGCTGCAATGATTCGTGTAGATATTTCCAATTGTTGATTGGATGAATCAAGCCTACATTGGCTATTGATGTAACCATCATCATCGTTATCGTTGTCCATAATTTTAGTGGCAGTAAATGTTCCAATAAGATAATAGGCAAATGTTAACGATATGATGGCTTGAGCGGCTGGCTTCAATATTATCACATTAAGCCATAAATACACGAATGAAAGCATTGAACCAAATCCTGATTTTATGTATGCATAATCACCACCAGATCGAAGAATGGTGGTACCCAATTCTGAATAGCAAAGGGCGCCAAGCATTGAATACAATCCACAGATAATCCATACAGTTATGGCATTGAAATATGAACAATCGGCAAATTGGAAAACTCCTTTCGGTGAAATGAATATACCAGAACCAATAATGGTGCCAACGACAAAACAAATGCCATTAAATAAACCGATTTGACGTTGAAATTTAACTTGTGACATGTTTTCAATAATGATATGGCGGCAATAATCATCGATGCGATATCAAATCAAGAGGCGACAATAATTATTATTATTATTGTTGTTGTTGTTGATGATGGTGATAATGATAATGAAGATGTTTGTGACTGATGTATTCAACTATCTGTCGACGAATGTGAATGTAGAAAAAAAAATTTGTTTTTTTTTCGTAATGATGGTAGCTTCTACGGGTTTGCACTATTTACATTCACTAACTGTGTTTTATATATTGATTATATACGAAAAAAAAACTATTCAACTGATAATATTAACAATACAATATGACAAATATACACTATAGTGTATGATGATGATGATGATGCACAGGAAATACGACCAAAAGAACGATATTTGTCGTCAACTATGCGCCAATAGGATATTTTCATTTTTGCGATTGCTCATATAGAATAACAACCAATGATCAATCGAACGACAACAAAAATAAACGAAATACTATTATGAACGAAGGAAACCAAATCAATTCATGTGATCAGTACCACCACAGCATCATATATTAATCTACTAAATGGATATAATCTATGAATGAATGCATCATGTTGTTGATGGCAATTTACAAGACGATAAATAATGCAGAATCAAATTTGTTGATTAATGTTGGTGAATTTCAAATAAAAACTATCAACACTTTCAAAGGTATAAAAGATTGATTGTATGAATTGATTTAAATATAAATCGGAAATGAATGAAAAATTTCCAAAAAAATATTGTGAAAATATATGATATGAAACTGCATATGGTTGAACTCACTTGTTTGTAGAAAATTTTGTGCACATTGTTTGTGCAATATTTTATACGATGCAATAATGATGATGATGTTATTATTATTATTAGGATTGTTGTTTGTTGTTTGTTGTTGTTGTCGATTCTTCTCAGAGAATTCATTTGATCATGCCATGTATTGCAAGCATGGTTCTGTTATGTATATAAAACAATTTCATTTATTATGAATATACAGTAGTATCTCGCTTAACGACAACAATTCGTTTCAATAAGATAAATCATTAAACAGAAACATCACCATTTAACCGAGGTATCACTGAATCCTGTTATGTCGTTTATGAATCATGAAGAGTATCAACTCTGTTTTATTTAGATTTGGATTCATGCACATGGATCTTTCAAATGGATTTTTTTTGAAAAAATTCTTCAAGTTTGTCATTTCTTTAACCTGTTGATTATAAATTAATCATTCATCATGGTACTTGGCTGGTCAGTAGCTAATACTACCATTTCTCATCCTGATTTACATGCAATGTGTTTGGCAACATCGGGTAATGGAAAATGTGCACTCGTTTCACGACGATCGATTTCGATCATCCGAACGGATAATCTAGCCAAAATTGATTCGGTCATCAACCGAGAAACTAAATGGGACACCACACATGCTGAGTTCAGTCCACCTGAACCAAAACAGTTGGCCATTACCAATGCTCAAACGATTAATATTTACAACATTGATGAAAGCAATTGGTTGATGCATACACTAAGCGGCCATACTCGTACGATTACCGATCTGAATTGGTCTTATAAAGAACCGACCATTTTGGCAAGTTCCTCGTTTGATAATTACATTTATATCTGGGATCTCAGGGAAACAAGGAAGCCCATATATCTGATGCATTCGATTTCGGGAGCATCTCAGATCAAATGGTCAAAAATAAACGAAAATATCCTGGCAACTAGTCATGAAGGAGATGTTCGAATCTGGGATAAAAGGGTGAATTTCATAAAAAAAACAATTCAAATCTATTTAACTATAGTCGATATTCATTTATTTATTCTCGATTATTTTTTTTTTTGTTTACCAGAAAAGTAACATGCCATTGCATTATGTATCAACTTATTTAGCGAAAATAACCGGAATCGATTGGAGTCCATTCTATGAGAATAAATTTTTGACCTGTTCTCAGGATGGAAGTATCAAAGTCAGTATATAATTTTAGGCTGGATTATCGTAATTAATTTTCGATTATTCTGTTGCATAGTTGTGGGATTTAACAAATTGTAGCAAAGGAAAAAGTGAATATCACATGACAACAGGTTTACCCATTTGGAAAGTTCGTTATACACCATTTGGAAATGGATTGTTGACATCATTGGTGCCACAAATGCGACGAACCGGTGAGAATAATTCACTTTGGATGTGGAAAATCAATTCACTCGATCAGCCAGTACATTCATTTGCTGGACATCTTGATGTTGTGCTTGATTTCGGTTGGAACATGATAGATTCGGATGATTATGAATTGATCACATGGGCTCGCGATAATACTTTTAGAATGTGGAAAGTTAATCCTAAAGAATTTGTGCGCAAACATTCATGATTCGCTTTCGGAAGATCAACAACATGATCACACAGAGGATATATCATCCGATTTCGATACTCAATCTGCCAAATTTTCAAATCTTGACCTAAGCAAATCTAGTGATCTATCATCACCAATGTCGGAGAAATGTGAATCAAACAAAAGTGAATTCGATAATTTTGAAGATAAATCCGATAAGGTGTTCAGTTTGAAACAGGAATTCTCTCTATTTAATTCGAACATTCCTAATCTAATGATCGAAGAACTTAATGTTAATAAACGTACTTGTATAGCATCGTTAAAATCATCAATCATATGTCGATTGAGAATATTCTTTCCTATTAATTATCCCAACACAATACCAGTGTTTTCATTTCTAAATGATACACCGATACAAAATTCGCATACGGTCAAATCATTGGATGATAAAACTAAAAAAGAAATTCTCACTGATCTACAATCGACAGCTACATTTCTTGTGCAACATAATCGCAATTGTCTGGAAAAATGTCTTCGGCAATTTGTTCATCTTATCGAAGAATCAACGTCATTAAATCTGAACAATGTAAATACCATTAAACCTCAACCTACCGTATTGGATATACTCACCTCTCATGAATATGTTAGCTATCTGGATGCATCGGTTCCATTTCCTCGTACATCCGGAGCACGATTTTGTTCATCGGAAATTCTTGTCTGTTTTGGACGGCCACCACATCTGGAACAGATGAATGTACCTACAGAATATACACCGCGATCATTATCAGCGTTATCATCCTATCTGGACAATCATGTGCGAGCTTATAATTCGAATCATATGAGTGTTAAAGATAATATTCCATCAATCTCATCATTCTATATTGATTCATCAAAAAAACATCGATCATTTCGTAAAATTCATCAATATCAAGAAAAAAAGACCGTCAATCTTTGTGGTCCTGTAATGGTATTTAGTGTCACGAAATTGTTACCGATTTCTCGACAATTAGCCGAACAATATCTGATACCATCACCGAGAGGTAACATAATAAGCTTTTGTGAGATGAATGCAAAAATTGCCGCCACTTCTGGCCGTCGTGATCTTCAACAAACATGGAATCTGGTTCGATTGTCCGCCGAGATTTATCTGAAAAATCGTTTCATATCTTCTGAAGAGCTAAATTCACATTGGTCCAGACATCCATTTGGTGGAAAAATGATACAATCTATGTAAGTTCAATGAGGAATTTTTCGGAGCTAATTTAACTTTTTTTTATATATAAAGGATTGAACATTATGTATTGAAATGTAATGATATTCAAACAGTTGCAATGATTTCAAGCGTGATAAGTTCATGTAAACTTAGTTGGCAAGAACACGTTCCTTCGTTTGTTCCGAGAAAACATCAACCCCGAATCAATTACAATTTATCAACCCAAGATGAAATGTCCAATCAACTGGACACCGAATGGGCTATAAGTAATTTTGAAAAAAAATTTTATAAAATTAATTTTATTTAAATCAATTTTCATTTGTGTTTAGTCAATGCACGAGGAGATGTAACAGGAAAAAATCGTATAAGAACAAGTAGTTGTTCGTCAAATCAAGAAATGAATATTAATCAAAACAAAAGTGATAAATCCAGCACCGACAGTAATGAGGAATCTAATTTAAATGAACGTATTGAAACGTAAGTATACAAGATCTATTTTTACCGATTTTTATTTTATAAAAAAATTTTTTTTAATCGACTATAATCTGTAGGACATTTGATTCAAAATTAGTACTTGAATATGATTATTATAAAAAAATTTATCTCGACATTCTGTATCGATGGAAATTGATCAAAAAACGCGCACAACTTTTGAAGACTATCGAATCGAAAATGTTATATGATGATCAATCACATATAGTTTCATTTGTTAATGAATGTTTTACTCAATCCTGTAAGGATAGGCAAAAACTTTGCTCCAATTACATTTGTAGCCACTGTAATCGAATATCATTAATCTGTACTATATGCCGTTTACCTGTAAAAGGTGCCACCAATCATTGTATGAAATGTGGCCACGGTGGCCATACTAATCATATGAATGACTGGTTTCAAAAACATGAAGAATGTCCATCCGGTTGTGGGTGTGTTTGTCTTGGAAACTAAACATTAAACAATGGACATGATTTCTTATTTTATTTTATTTGTTAATTTTTATTCAATAATCAAAACGAAAATGAAAAATTACAATATTTTTGCTGTTTGCTACTGTTTTGCATATCCTATCAAAATGTTTTTGCTCATTTCCAATCACCTTTTTCATAATCGAATTTCGAAGCCAAACCAAAAATTGGATTGGTCTTGTAAAGGATTTCCAAATCACGGGTACGTTGTTTGCCTTCGGGTGTCATCGTTTCGGGCAGAGGTCCATAAACTAATGAATATAGTCATTTTATTTTAAAATGAATAAAAATGAAATCATTAATTATAACTTACAGTTTTTACGAGCGAATGCAAAGTAGTAAAGTGCAAGTGATATCGTAAAAAAAACGATTGCCAATTGAATTTTCCATTCGCCAGTTGGAGCTTCAACTTCGGATAATGTAAGACAAAAACTGTGTCGATAGACTACCAACACAGATTAGTATCATATCGAAAAAGATTGAATATTGTTCAATCACTTACGTTTCTTTTTCTCTTCCAAAGACAATTGTTTCCAATCATTCTTCTCTTTTTCACGAAGTCGTTTCATCTCATCAGTTTCTTCACGGAATCGAATGGCCGGATATGGCATAGCAGCGGCATCAAAATACATGTATGATCCATTAAATCCAAAACCGACTACTTCACGTTTGCCAATCAGTTCACGGTTATGGAATGATTGTGCCTGAAGCATACCAATACATTTTTGGGCTCGATGGATAGTTAAAATTTGATTAAAACGTGACATTCGCAATACATAAGACATTTTAATCGACTAATTATGGTTCACGAATTGGTGTTGAATGTTCAAAATACAGCCGATATTTGGTCTAAAAAATGCTTTGCCTGACGATCGAGTGACTTTCTTTCTCACCTTTATCAACACAAAACAAACATGGTATATTCACAAAAGACGGGCGGGCGCTACTTGATGACGATTGCGTATTTTTTTTTATAAGACAACCATTTTACGATTTTCTCGTATTCATATTCGGTTTTTTATTTTATTCATTAAAAATAATGAAATTGTTACGAATTTTCGATCGAAATGTCGGGTCATTTTAGCTATTCCCGTTGGGATCCGATATTGATTTCTACACAGATTGTTGCCATACAGACTACATTTTATCTAAGTCTTGGATTCATCCTATTCTTTATTGCAAATCTTTTTGGATATTATCCTACATTAGATCAAATATTCAATTCACAGATTGTAAGCTTTAAAACTTCACTGGGTCTAGTCATAACAATTTCTTTTATTTTAAATTCTTTTTTCGGGTATGTCAAATATTTTGCATTTTAATTTGATCATAGATTTTTATTTGTATTTGAATTTTATAGGGCTCTAATTTTACATTTCATCGTTCGACGAGCAAAAAAATGTCTAGATTTTACACTGACTTTATTCATCATTCATCTTATTATGGTTCGATTTTATAATGGTCAAATACCATCATCATTTTCTTGGTGGCTATTAAACATTATTTGTATAACCATCATGTGTATATCTGGTGAATATGTTTGTCTTCAATCCGAACTGAAAGCCATTCCATTGTTGGTTGCAAATAAAGTCAGTTCATTGTGATCATTGTATCATCAAAAAAAAATTAATTTTCTCAAAAAAAAAAATAAAAAAATTTGTAATTTATAACAACAAATGAATATAATTGAGATTGAGATGATAATCATTTTAGATAATAATTCTGTTTTCCATCTGAGGATTTAAATGGCAAACATAGTCATTAGAATTTTTTAGATTGGCAGCAGCTTGTGGCAGGATTATTTTCAATGAATTACGGCGAATAGAATTTTTCTTTCCATTCGAAATGATTGAATTATCATTCAATGCTTGTATTAATTTATATGTTTCTAGATATTCATTGACAGCTTGAAGTAGTGTCAAACATTGTTCAGTATTTTTATATATTGAACATTCTTTCAATACTTCATATCCATCTTTGCCTTGTACAATAAATTCTTTGGTTACCATTTTATATATTTTATCTTCAACAAGTGGCTCTCCTTGTATCATTATACTGTTGATATCAACACGAGATCCAGATGGTTTTGATGGATCAAATTTAAAGCTTATACCAGACACTTGAGGAAAACGACCTTCGAATTTAGGAAATTGAGAAACGCCATTTTCTAAAGCTCGATATGTTTGACGTCCATCAATATTTATAACCAATAAGGATTCCATATATGGTAATATGTTGACCAGATCACGCATTTTTAATGCTCCTTTAGGATGGATTCGATCACTTCGTAATGTTCCAGAATTGAGTAATGCAAAATCTGCATCAGGCACAGCGTAAAGCATCACATCGGTTATTAAATTTCCTAGGTTTGTTTCTTTGGTTCGTACACTGGAAAATCGACCATCAAGATCACAGTCAAGTATTGCAACAGTGTTTTCCATTTTTTCCTCAAGGACAGTTTTGAATTTATTCAACTCGGCAATTAGATAGGGATCTTCACCGATATCTGACGTGATGTTTATCTCATCAACTTGAATATCACGAATTTTATGGTTTCCATGATCATAAACCAGAGTTAATTTGCTGAATTGTCGAAAATCTGTACCACTTTTAATTACTAATTTTCCATTGACTTTGCGAATTTCGTAAACATGATCGTGTCCACCAAGTATTAGGTCGACTTCTTCAACCTGTTCAGCTAAACGTATATCGTTATGAGTTCTCATATGTGTCAATGCAATCACAAAATGAACACCATTCTGAAACAAAATTTTAATTCAATGAAAATAAGAATTTTTGTTTACAAAAAGTATCATACCTCTTCCTTAAGAGTTTTGGCTAATCGACGACCTTCGGGAACAAAATCCGTATATTTGATATCATCTTCGTCTAGCACGAGTGTTGATAGCCATTCTTCTTCGATTAATCCTATAAGTCCAATCTAGCATTAAGTAGGGAAATAAAACATTTTAATTTTAAAAAGTCTACAGTTACAAATTTCCATTTACTTTCAGATCTCCTTTTTCAATAATGTGAGTAATTTTTCCACCACCAAGTGGTAAACCAGTATTCTTATCGATCACATTACTCATTAACCATGGAAAATTTGTTCGTGCAACAAACGCCAATAGACAATCGAGACCAAAATCTATTAAATTCATAGCGTTATTATTAGTAAATTCATTTCGAAAAGAATAAGAAAAAAAATCCGAACCGAATTCATGATTGCCGAATAAAGCACAATGAACATTGCATCGTTCCAAAACTGGTAACATTTGTTCACCTTTAGTAAATGAGCTCACTGTGTGCAAAAATTGAAATTCATTATAAATTATGAGATAAAATATTTAAAAAAAAAATACATACTGATACTTGGAGCAATAATATCACCACTAAATAATATCAATGGATCAAGATGATCGAATTGATGTAATGCGTTGACAAAACGGGCTGCACCTCCAACAGGTTCTTTATCACAAGGTTCAACATTATAACAATCATTAAAATGTAGTATACATAGTGATTCATATTGAATGTCGCCGGAATCTGGACCATTTTGTGTGATGACATTGGCATTCATAATTTTTTTATTATATAAAACATCAAAATCCAAAATCTAAATCGAATTAATTTATAGTCATTTATTCAAATTCGACGAATTTCCTATTTGTAAGAAATGAATGAATTATTTTTTTTAGAATAAATGTAATTTGTAAGCGTAGATTCTAATGGCAATAATAACAATAAAAAAAAAATGTTTAATGTTTAATAACACAACAAAGATTAAAGTTAGAAAAATAAATCAGCCATTAGTCGATATAGTTAAAGCAGAGCCACCAGAGCAGCACATTGACGACAATCATCTCAACCACCCAATATTCAAATGATGATGATATTGTTAATTTTATTCATTTCATATATGCCGTCTTGTTTCGTGTGTTAATGTGTGTGTGTGTGTGATTACAACATTCCTGTGATTTTTTTTTTTTTTTTTTTGGAGTGGAAAGAAGAAGGGAAAGAAGATACATGAAAAAAATGTTGGTTAATTATTGTTAAATGATATATATCCGTCACATAGAAAAACGAAATATACAATGTCACATGTCTCGAGATGGAGCAATTGGTGGCTAATTTATAATTTGAATTGTTTATTCAATCCGGTTACGGAAATAATTATGAATTTTACTGATTTAAACTAATTTAATCATAGATAGATATAATTCTAATTTATTTTTATTGGATAATAAATTGTTTTGGTTATTTTTCGAAAATTTCAAACATTCCATTTACCATCGTCGTTGTCAATTTTAAATACAGATTAAATGAATCAAAATAAGAACTCCATTTGATTCATCATCATCATCATCATCATCGTCGTCACGAATACTGCCATCCAATTTTCTTTTTCAATTTTGCAACAACAACAACAAAAAAAATCAATTCATTTTTTCCCGTACAAAAGATGGTGTTACTTGTGTAATTTATTAATCCAGAATGGATTTGATATATAAAAAAAAACAACAACGAAAAATCACGTTGATGATCGATTCGATTTCAATTGGTTGATTCTCATTTGATTTATAAAATAATCAATGATAATATTTTGAATTGATTGAAACACATTGGTTGAAATTGTTAAAGTCAAAAAAAGAAGAAGAAATATAAGAAAGAAAAAATAATGGGAAATTTCCCGTCATTAAGTATATGTATGGCAAAACAGCATCAAAAAAAAGTGTGTGTGTGTGTGTGTGTGATATTATGCTACTCTCTTTCATGCATACATACAAGCTTCTAAGTGGTTAATATGATGAGTTGTGTGTGTGTCTATTTGTATTCTTGTGTGATGTATGTATGGCGTTGCTAATAATATTGGCACAAACACACACACACACCAAGTCAACCTAAACCTATGAAAAATAAAAAAAAAATCGAGTACTTTCTATGTATTTATTATATATATATTTATATTGTATATAAATGTGTTCGGTGTGTCTTTCATATGGAGAGAAAAAAAAAGACAAAGAAAAAGTGTTGATGAAGAATTAAAAAAAAAATGATGATGATAAAATTTCCAAATTTATAAAATGTAAAAATTACAAACAGTTAGATAACACAAAACGCCTGATCCGAAATTTGCTTCATTTTATTATTCATTTTATATTCATTTAATCATCATCATCATTATTATTATTATTATCATTTACATTGATTTTTTTGCCTGAATTTCATCTTAAAGAACATCCATCCATCCATCCAAATGAATTCCAACACATAGATCAGTGAATTCATCAACATTTATTACACTGATTAGTTTTTTTTCGTCGTTTCTACCAATAAATTGTGGACAAATTAAAAAAAAATTATCACTTTTTGTTTCATCATTTCTGGCTCATTATTTACCCACTAACCGTCACATCATGGTCATTGTTGATGTGTGTATGGTGGTGGTGGTGGTTAAAAAAATCAACCTGACAGTATTGATTGGTTAAATTATGAACAGTCATCATCTACAAAATTATCATGTTCAACATTAATGATATATATTCTGTTCGTCTTTTTTTGATCCTTTGTCGAATTGTTTCAATATAATATGATTACCTTGTCTTGATCATCATCATCATTTAATTATTTTGTTTGCTAAATTACAATTTTTTATGACAATTTTTTTTTAGTTATTATTTCTAATGATATATTCATATCATCAATCACCGCCCATCTTATAAACATTGATAAATGATACATCATTAATTGGAATTTGTTTTTTTTTTTGCCATTTAATCGATGAATTTCGACATGGAATTCGTCAAAACGGATAATGCCGTTATGACGACGGCAGGGACAACATCGTCGTCTGAAGATGCCACATACTTTATTGAATCAATAAGACATTCAGGTGTTGCACCAACATTTATAGCCACTTGTCTAATCAAACTATGTGATTCAAAGACTAATTGTACGGAAGAGATGTTGATCAAATTCGCTAACAATGTTGTAGAAAATTTAATATGTGAATCACCTCTCACTGAAATTCTTCGAACGTTAGACTCAACAGAATTCTCTAAAAAAATATCCATGCTTCAACAATTTGACTTTAATAAATTTCTTTTCGTTTGTCGATATCTGTGCTCATCGGACAAACAAGGTATGCTTAAATTACTGTTTTAGATTTATTTAATCATTCGTTTATTTTAATTTTTTTTCTAATGATCAAAGGATTGGACATACTTGGCATAACGTTTTTTTCAAAAGTCTGGAAAAGTAATGCTCATTTTCAACAGCAAGTCATAAGATATTGTATCGTTTCAGATTGGGTGCAACAGATATTAAACAATTGCAAGCATCCTTCTCTGACCAAGAAAGTGCCTCAAATCGAAAATCTAAAATGTCCAATTGAATATGAGACTGACTGTCAGATTTATTGTTGGAAATATCAGTGTTTATGTCAGATATTGCTAGATCTTTCTGATATCAATCAATTGACTCGTTCATTTGTGGAAGAGATATTTTTCACGCCATTAAACAAATGTCCAGATCTGCTGGTATTTTCCTTGATTGAATGTCACGGTAATCATGGCTTAAAAGAAAATGTACTCATCAAAGCTTTATTGAAATTCATCTGTGTCAGTCACAATAATCCGAATCCGAATGCAACACTAATCATACAAAAAATTTGGCCTACTGATTTTGTCTATACTCCTAAAATCATATTGACATGGGCTCAAAAATCATTGCTAACAGCAATGGTTGAGCTTTATACATCTTCATCACCCGAAGAACAATCATATAAGCTTTCGAAAATTCTTGATCTTTCTCAAGATTTAAAAGTTTTAAATGTTTTACTATCAAGCAATACGTATTCATTTGTGATTGATCTTGCTTGTTTTGCATCCCGACGTGAATACCTTAAGCTTGACAAATGGCTCAACGATAAAATTACACAGAATGGCCCTCAATTTGTAGATGCATGTATACAATTTCTCAAAAAACGATGCGCTATATTTGGAGCAACAGAACCGACAACATCACTTCCAAACGAAACGTATCGAATTATATTGAATTGTCTTCGACATCATGTTTCTGATACTCCAAAATCAATGATAGAATTTGAGATAATAAAAATGTATAACAAATTCACTCAATGGGTGAATCAAAACCAATTCGTAAACTCACAGCTACCGACAACTATGAAACCTAGCCAGTTTGATTCAGTCGGATCTCATTTGTTTCCAGAGAATCCTATCCGTAGTCCTCAGCTAAACGCTACTCAACAGCCTTATAGTCCAGAAACTGAAGAAGAATTTACTAAAGACATTGAGGAAGAAGCCGATTCTTACTTTCAACGAATCTATAATCAAGATCAGCCAGATTCATTGACTATCGATCAATTTCTTGACATGTTGAAAAAATTTCAAGAATCGTCCCATAAAAGAGAGAAAGAAATTGCTGCTTGTATGATCAGAAATCTTTTCAAAGAATATCCGTTTTTGCCACAATATCCAGACAAAGAACTTGTCATCACAGGAGAAATATTCGGCGGTATTATTTTGAATAATTTGGTCAAAGGTCTTACTATGGTCAATGCATTGCGATGCGTAATGGACGCACTCAAACGTACGGAATCATCATCTCGTTATTTTATGTTTGGACAAGCTGCATTGAATAAGCTGAAAACTCGTCTAAAAGAATTTCCACAATTCTGCAATCATCTTTGTAACATCCCTACTTATCGTGATTTGCCGCCTATTTTGATCGAATTCATCGAGTACGCTAGACAGGGTACAGATCCGCCGTCGCTAACTCATAATCGTCGTATTACACTTTTAAATAGCAACAATAAAATGAACGCAGGAAACAATCAAGCATCAAATGATGCTCAATGTCAACAAGTCGAAATTCCACCAAGCGCTTTCCAGGACAAAGTTGCATTCATTATTAATAATCTATCTCAAATGAATCTTGTCAAGAAAGCTGATGAATTTAAAGAATTGTTTCTTAAAGAAAAAGATCAATACTTTCAATGGTTTTCGCATTATTTTGTCATGAAACGTGTTGGCTTAGAATCAAATTATCATGAATTATATGCAACATTTATGGTCAAAGTGAGCACTAGTGATCTTTCAGTGAAAATCCTATCTGAGACTTATCGTAACATCAAAATCCTGCTCCGCTCAAACAAAGAAACTGACAATTTTCAGGATCGAACTTTGTTGAAAAATCTTGGCAATTGGTTGGGCATAATTACGTTATCTCAAAATAAGCCGATTCTCACAATAAATTTAGATTTGAGAAATTTGTTGATTGAAGCCTATCATAAAGGTCAACTACAAATGTTATTTGTAGTACCGTTTGTCACCAAAATATTGATGGGTTCAGCTAAATCCAAAGTATTTCGTCCACCATGTCCATGGACAGTCAAGTTGATCAAAATTTTAGTCGAATTGCACAGCGTTTCTAATTTGAAATTAAATCTCAAGTTTGAAGTGGAAGTTTTATGCAAACATCTTGAATTGAAAATAGAGGATTTTATGGGTAAATCTCAAGATTTAAAAAATAAAGAATTATTCATGAAACTGGAACCACAACTTGGAGCTAGCTCTATGCCTCGACCTAATTTCGTCCCAAATAACATTGGATCAGTTTTAGAACCAAATGTTGCTATCTCTGGAATGTTACATTCATCACATTCAACGGTTGATAGTAATTCGATGCATCCACAAACAGCTGTTTCAAACACAGTAACTGCTACAACAAATCAGGTGCAAAATTATAATGAAATCAACGTGAACAATATATCGAATCTTTCTCAGTCGATTGTTATCCAACCGAATTTGCAGATTATCATGTTGAACCCACAACATAAGAATTTTATTCGTAATTTAATCGAAAAATGTGTACAAGAATGGATTACTTTTGTCTCGGAACGAGTGATCAAAGTTTGTATGGTCACCACCGAAACATTGGTCAAGAAAGATTTTGTCCATGAATCTAATGCTGAGTTAATGCGTAATGCAGCCCATAAAATGATGCGTTCACTAGTTGCAGGATATTCATTGATCAACACTCAAGAACCGTTGCTTAATCGAATACAAATGTCATTGCTTACCTATTTTCAGGCTAAACCAATGATGAACGTGACTAAAGAATTGATTGATTCGACCATTCAAAGACTGATAAACGATAATTTGGAATTGTGCGTGTGTTTTGTTCAGAAAACATGCATCGAACGAGCCATCGAAGAATTAGATAAACGAATGAAACCAGATTTTGAAGCACGACAGAAAATCACAGCAGATGGTAATAAGAAAAGTTCATCCATAAGTCTAAAACAATTGCAAATTTATGAAGAAATGGGACGAAATATTGCCGGTTTTAGTACAAATCAATCATCATTCTATACGCCAATGGATAACACACCAGCTAAAACTGCCAATTATCCGAGTGTCAACGTTTTGTCCGCCTCCTCACACAACTATCCGTTGGTTCCATAATGAACATAATGCCATGAACGTTCAGGGAAATCAAGTTCATGTAGATGCTTTTGTTGTTATTTATGATAAATTAATCAAACATCTGAGTGAATTGATTCAAGAATTTGAATATGTCCATTACACAACAGAAGCAATGCATCAGGTATTGGAAATTCTGAAAGTTTGCAAGCAAAATCCTCGTGATCAAGCAACGGCTGTCAGTTTGATCAAGAATGTCATTAATGGTCTCAGAGAATTGTTGTTGAATGCTGAAACTGGTGTCACCGATTTGGCTGTCATATCCCGTGCACGGGATTTTTACCTCATACTTTTGAAAGCTCTTGCCGATCAACGAGCTTATAATCTTCGTTTCACAACATTGAATGTAACCCGTTCTGTTCTTGAACATTGGGTAGCAATGAATACCACGTTTCCGGATGATCTTTTTGACATTCTTAATCGTCAAGAATTGATCAACCTCAATTTTCTCGACAATGAATTCTATCAGATACTAGAAAATGGTTCCACCAGTTTTCCGATGATTTTGAATTTCCTCAAATATTATCTAGGCAACATTAGTGCAAATCATTTTCCTACAACATTGGATTTATTACAACGAATCGTCGCAATGAAAATGAATCAACAGAGTCCTACCAATACTCAGTTAATCATAGAACTAAAACATATTCTTTCATTGGCACGAATCAATATACCTAATCAATCGAATAATGAAATGATGGATGGTTCAGCTCTCGAAACAATCGTAAAGGATTGGATACGATATTACAATTCTAAAGATATTAACAATTCTTTCCCTGTTGTTGTGAAGAATATGAATGCACAGGTAAAACAGATTTTATTCTTTGACTTGAATATGAAATAAATATCTTTTTTTTCTTGTTGTATAGGGCATTCTCAAAAACGATGAATCGATTGCAAATTTTTTTAAATTTTTTCTCGAATTCTGTGTCGAACGATGCTATCAAATTATTTCATACGCTGTGCAACATCCAACATTTCCATTGAATAATATCCATCTTAAATGCTATGAATTGATTGATTCGTATTCTGTATTGGTCATATTGTTCATAAAACAAAGTGGCAACCAAGGAAATTTGGATCAAAAATTTCAATTTCTAATCCGTATCTTGACCATATTGACAAACACAGCTTACCGTGATCAGGAAATTCATCATAAAGATTTTTTTTCATTGACATACTACCGAATAATGCTATCGATTTTTATCGAATTTTTCTATTCGCCATTGAATTTTGGCTTTCAGGAATTAATTGTCAGTAATGACAATCTATTCGAAGTTTTCAAGTTTCACCTGGTTCGAAATTATTGTAATTTTTTGCATCAAATGTGTCCATCAAAAATGCCATCATTTACGTTTGCATGGCTAGATTTTATTTCACATCGAATTTTCATGGGAAAGTGTTTAGATAACAGTCATCAAATTAATCACAAAACATGGCCCATCTATTGTGCTCTATTGACTGACCTCTTACTTTTCTTGAAGCCAATCTTGCAGAATATGGATTCATTCATAGTAAATACAAACATGGAACTTTACAAGGTAAACATTTTTTTTATTCAAAAATTGTTAAATTAATTTTTTTTTTTTCATTATTATTCAGGGTACATTGAAATTGTTTCTAATTTTGTTTCATGATTTTCCTGAATTTTTATGTGAATATTGTTATAATTTGTGTGACATCATTCCTATTCGAGCTGTGCAACTTAGAAACATTATTCTGAGTGCTAATCCAATCAATATACCTGATGTTTCAAATCTCAAAGTGGACAATCTTTATGAAATTATACCACCTGTTCGAATTTCAAGCACTATTCTGTGCGATCAGTTACAATATTTTCAAAAAGAATTGGAAAGCTATCTGCTTCATCGTACTCCCAGCAATTTTCTCACTGATTTAGCTCAGGCTTTAAGCGCAAATCTATTGAATGCCGAGAAGCAATCCAGTTTCACTACACTGATTAATGCTTTAACGCTATATATTGGCATATCGGCCATTCAGACCAACAAATCAGTGACTATTAATTCAATTCATAATTCGGTTCATCTCGAAATTTTCCAACACTTGTTGATGAACTTTGATTCTCAAGGTAATAATTAAATTTTTAATTTATTGAAATTCTTCTCACATTTGCTTCTATAAAAAGGTCGATATATACTAATCAATTCGATGGTTGATCATCTACGTTATCCCAACAATGAAACTCTTTTATTTATATGTCTACTTTTAACATTGTTCAAAGAAAATAATGAACATATTCGTGAACAAATTGTTCGAGTATTACTTGAACGTTACATCACTCAACGACCACATCCATGGGGAATCGAATATTTGATTAATGAATTATTTCGTAATCCTAATTACAAATTATTGGAACATAATTTCATCAAATGTGTTCCGGAGATTGAAAAATATTTTTCACGATCAACATAAACACTACATCAAAGTACAACAATCAAATTGCTAAATATAACTGAACAAAAATGAAAATATCATCGATCTCGATTTATGAATATTGCATCAAGTTTATTATTTGAAAATTTTTTTTTTTGGTTCGTTTTTTTTTGTAAATATTCAACAATCATAATCATCTGGAAATCGAATGGAAATTTTTGTCGATATATATTCACTGGTTATACATTTGTTCATAAATTCATTTCAACGATGCAAAATATGTCCTTATTTTTTTTTTGCTAATTATTTTGCATTTTGAAATTTTAAACTAAAATTTTTCACACAGGACATTATTTTTCATTTTTTTTCTCTAAAATTGTGTATACGCGATATGTTTATTTCATATGGATTTTTTTTCTTTTTATTACTTTGAAAAATAATTCCTTAGCAACAATATTTTGAATATCGATCGAATCAATGATTTTTTTTATTTTATTTTGTCATTATTATTATTATTGATTACAATTACAATATTTTAATTAATAATTGATTCAATTCAACGCTTCGTTTTTGTTTGTTTTTTTTTCGTTGTGGTGGCATCGTTTATATCTGCGCATTTAAAATGGTGAAAATGATTTTGCTTCAAAATTAATTAATCGATTGTTTATTTCATCAAATGGAAAAGTATATTGTATTTTTGTATATATATAGTATATATTATTTTTTATTATTACAACAAAAAAAATATAGACTTGTTTAATCGGAAATTATCAATGGACTAATTAATTTATTGTTCGATCTTGGATTATGTTGTGTATGAAGAACTAAATTCAATCAATAAAAATATCTTCCTTATGAACTTCCAACTTTTTTGTTTTGTTTTCTATTTTATGTTTTGTTTTCAAAGGCCTTTTTTTCCAACCTAAATTGGTTTTTTTTAACGATCATGGATCATCAGTTTACAGGCGATTGTTTTTTCCAATTAATTTCTGAATGATGATGATCATCATCATCATACATGCATACAAGCACAAATCTTTGAATGTTTGATCTGCGCTTGTGCGTCAATATTTTGTTGTCCCTCAGCTGAAAATAAACTCTTGACAACTCGATAATATTGACAACATTGATATGGATTGATCATTTTTAGCTAAAATTAATTTTTAGTTTTAGATTCAATATACTGGTTATTGAATTATTATCATCATCGTTTATTCGATATTAACAAATAATGGCGAAAATGTCCTCATCACCATTGCCATCATCATTGTCCGAAAATGAATCACAATTAATTCAAGCTGTTTCTTCAAATTCATTGGATAAAGTGGTTAATTTTATAAGTCGTGGTGAATCAACAATCAACATCAATTGTAAAGATGAGAATGGTATGAGTCCATTACAGCATGCCTGCTATAGAGGCAATCTAGAGATTGCCAAATATCTGATTGAACGTGGTGCCGATGTTAATCAAAATGATCATGAACATCGATATACGTCTTTGATGTTTGCTGCACTTGGTGGTCATAAAGCAGTTATTAATTTGTTACTTGAAAATGGAGCAGATACCGAACAGAAAAATACTGTTGGTCGTAATGCATCACAAATGGCTGCATTTGTTGGTCAGCATCAATCAGTATCGGTTATAAATAATTTTATTCCTCGTGAATATATCGAATATTACAGTAGAATCAATGGCCAAGAAAAAGAGCCTAGACTCCCAATACGATTCATATCAACAATGCATTCGTTAGTTTGTTTGGTTGCTGTGAATCCTGTGCGAATCGCCTATTTTTATGAATCGAATCTGTCTTTATTTGAAGAAGTGAAAAAGATCAACATTGTAATGGATCATATATATGAGAAATTGTTTCGATCAAACGAACCGAACGAAATGTTATCCCTAAAAGTTCATTATATGAATTTTCTATTCAATCTATTGAATAATGCCTTACAAAAAGCAAAATCATCAACAGAAAATGAACTTGATTCGAAAGAAATTCGCAAAGTATTTCATAATATCATAAAATTTTGGCTCAAACCAAATGCTAAAAATTTTCCAGAAAATATGGAACGACTGTTACGACAAGCCATTCGTTCATATACATATCAGGAGAACGCATTGTTTCAACAACTAGTCCGTACATTGTCTACAATTGAAATTGGTGAAGAACCAAGCGCATTATCTATTCTAAGTCAGACCATATTAGGCAAATCAATCGGTATCGAAGAAAACGATACCTGTTTCACATGTTCTGAATTTGATCCAAACAAACGATGTTCAAAATGTAAACGAGCTACATATTGCGATGAACGTTGTCAGCGATTACATTGGCCAGTTCATAAACGAGTATGCCAAGAACCAGTTGAATCACAGCTATTAACAGTTGACGATGATAAGCCAGATTTGATTGAGCCAAATAGCTGTGAAGTTGATGAAAAATGCAACAAAGATAATGATGATGATGATGATCGTGAAGTGAAAAAACAAAATAGCGACGAGGATCAGGAAAATTGTCAGCCAATAGAACAATGAAATGGTTATATCAACCATATCTTCCTCTTTTTTTCGACGAAACATTTTGTCTTTTTTTTAGAGATCAAACGACAAACAAACTCTGACAACGACAACATACCAGTAGCAACAAATTACAGGGTTCTCAATGGGAAAATAAATAGTTTTCTTTTTCTTATTTGACAACTGAAAAACATCAAAATCAATTACGTAATATCATTTGTGCACTTTCAACCATGAACATTATCTATGCATTATATTAATATTTTATTAAAGTAAAACAAGAAATTAAAAAACAATATTCAATGATTCATATCCTGGTTGTGGTGGTACACGTGTGACAAACAATTTTCAAACATTTCGATCGATCCAAAATCGTTTTCGAAAAAAAATAAAAAAAATTTTTTTGATTTTTTGTCTTTTGATCCAGGAAATAATCAAATTCATTTCACAATGTCGATGTTGTTGTTGTTGATGATGATGATGATGGTGATGACTTTATTCGATTTCAAATTTAATAAAGAATAGGCGCCATTTGGTACGAGGACATTTTTTGACAATCGATGATCCAAAATGATCAAATACGAAAAAAACTTCGTCAAGCATGAATTGAGTGATTGGAAAAAAATATTCATTGTTAATTTTATTGATTTTCTCTTTGATAACTTTTTTTTTTTTTTTTTGATTTGAAGAAATTCGAATTCGAACAATAATCATATTGACGATAACAGACATTTATCGAATGTTTTGAATTCTCTCAGAGCATGGAATGTTATTTTCGTTTTGTTTTGAAGCTATATAAGTTATGGTGCACATTTGTTGTGATTGATTCATTTTAGATAACACAACGAAATTAATGTGAACGGTGTAGATTTTATAATTTGGTGTTTGAAATTCCATTATTGTGAAACTACCATCATCATCATCAACATTATGATTATGATGAGACAGATTATAATATTATTAGTGTTGTGTTTTGGCTTTTCAACATTTTTCAACATGTTAACCATCGTTGATGCAAGCCGTAAAGGTGGTGATATATTGATTCTTAAAGGTGGCCATGGTGGCCATGGTTGTGGACATATTTTTCTCAAAACTGGTCATCGAAAAAAAGGCGATATATTGATCATAGGTGGTGATTGTAAACATGAAGATACACATTATATTCCGGTACCTTATGGTATTGGAGGTGGATATGGTGGTGGACATGCTGATCCTGGTGTTTATAGACGTAAACGGCGATCAATTTTGGGTAAATTGTAGAATAAAAAAAAATATGATTTGATGGGTCAAAATACGGATACAACTAATTGCAGCCAATCATCAATAATCAAATCGATCAACGCAAACATATCCTCTCTATCTCTCTCTCTTAATCTAAATATATTTGATCATTTTTTTCTTTGTTGTTGTTATATTTTTAAATCTGTAATCAAAATTTCTTTATCTCACTGGGATTTATTTTTTTTCACATTTTTTATTGAAAGTAAAAGTTTGTCATTTCAAATTGAACGAGTTTAGATTTTTTTTTTTTTTTTTTTTGGATGAATAAAATGACAGATTCACATCCCGTTCATCTATTCATCCTTTTATTCCTTTGAGTTGCTTTGTTATATGTTTGTTATAATGACAAAAAATAAAATTTTCTTTTATTCGTATTCAAAATCCATGTTTTAATGATGATCTATTCGGTGGCGTTCAAAGATCCGTACATCATCATCATCATAATAATAATAATCATGCTCATCTCGTCCATCAATGTCGACTATAGTTTCGGAGGTTTTTTCTGTTGTTATGCATGTGTGTGTTCCGTTTTTTTTTGTTGTTGTTATTAAAATTCAATGTGACAACTTGTGCGAAGTAAATTAGTGTCAAAGTTGATCAATAATTGCAACAGTAGTAGATGATGATGCCAGTGACGATTGAATGACATTGAAACGAGAAATTTTAGAGAAAAAAAAGAACCCTTTGATCATATACGTACTATGTCATCCGTTGCGACAAAGATCGATTGTTTTTTTTTCGTTTGGTACAAAATGGGCCTGGCATCCAACATTAACTGAAAAAATTTTTCCTGCATGTAACCTTTTCATTTGATTTTATGTGTATGTATGTTTGTATGACCATATGTGTCGACCTCGTCAACTCGAAGACGATTTGATCGATCTCATCTTCTTTTTTTTTGTTATTTCGAATCAGGTCTTGTCTTTGTATACACGATGCTTATGCTGATGATGATGGTTTGGCCATATCTGCAACAATGAATGAAAGACAACGTGAATCGATTGGTCTTTGCGCATCTGTTGTCATTCCAAATGGATCGGGCAATTTTTTTTTCTTTTCTCATCAATGTTATTTAACTTGTGTGTGTGTGTGTGTGTGTGTGTGTGTGTGAAAATTGAGTAAATTACGCTACACACACACACACACCGCAATAAAACGTCATCACAGTAATCGATCAAAATGATTATTGAATTTATGATATCAAAGGGTGTTTATTATTATTATTATTATTATTAAAATTTTCATTTCAATCAAAAAAAAAATGTAACAAAAAAAAAGTTTATCAATAATAAAATGATGATGATGTTGAAAATTTATAGGTGTGTATATGTGTCCGTTTGTGTTGGTAATGTAATCAATTTATGAATAACAAAAAAAAAGATTGGAAAATGTTATGAAGAAATATTTTTTTTTCTGAATGAACGATGATTTTGAATGATGATCAAATATTGTTGTTATGTTGTGTATATACGAGGCAAAATATATAATAACGAGAACACATTAAAGATGAATTTTTTTCTTCGTCAACGATTATTTGATGATTATGATTAAAATATTGATGATGATGATGATGATAAAGTAATGTTGATTGGTACCAATTAAGGATTTATTTATTTTTTTTTCATTATTATGGCTATCATCATCGGCGTCGATGATAATAGCTACCACCACCACCACCACCACCACCACCACCGCCATGAGAATATCCACCACCATGTGAATATCCACCACCATGTGAATAAATTGGGTATGGTACATAACTATATGATGGTTCGCTATGGCTTTCACAATTATTTATGATGATCATTTCGCCACCACCTTTTTTGCCACCTTTTTTACCATTAGATTTATATAATAATGCTGGACCACAACCGGATTTACCACCAATAATGAATAGATCGCCACCTTTTTTGTCACCGGCTTCTGTAATTGTGATGATCATTATTGATAAAGTGATGTACATTACAATACAACAACCAATAATGGCCATTCTGTTACAACATTTGAACATTTTTTTTTTTTTATTATTTTGAGGTTATTTTTGGTTGTTACAGTTATCGTTGTTTTTTGTTCGTTTGAAACAATTAATAATAAAACAGATTTAAAAACTATTTCACCAAAACAACTATGGAACGGTGAAAAAAAACAATTTTTGATGTTCATCAACAAAATAAATTAAATTCGTTTGAATAATAAAAATGTATAGCATTCGAAAGGTGTTTTTATACTTTGTTCATAGGAAAAATTTTGTCCACACAAATTCAATCATCAATCCATTTATAACAGACCAGATACTGTTAATATTTTACTCTTTTTTTTTAATTCTAACAATTTATGTAGCTCTAATATTATTATATGATAACTGTTGTTGTTTGATTATATAATTTTGATCGTGTAATTAACGCTAAGCATAGTTTTTTTCTTTTTTGTTTCAAATTATGCGTTCTTCCTCTTTTTTTTTGTTTTGTCTCAATCATCATCATCATCATCATGATCATGAGAAGAGAGGAAGAAGAAAGAGAACAGTAGTAGTCCAATCAATAACAGATTATACTCTAAAAATAGAGCCCCAACAAGGAAATGGACTGATAGCTGAAGTTAGATGATTAGGTTGACGGTCCATTGCATCTTATATAGCGTATTTAAATTTTCATTTATTCATTCACATTATGTTTGAATAAAATTGTCATTTGTTTTTTTGGTTTTTTTTTGCCGTTTGTTTTGTTTTTCCATATATCCTTTGGTAACTAATTATATTTAAGTACACACCTGTGGCGTTGTTGTTTATCATTTTTCAAACAACAAAAAAATTAATATCTTATATTCCGGAAGTTATATATGTAGCGATCCATAAATAACAATTGATTTGTTGTTGTTTATTTATCAGCAAACTTTTATGCATAATTCATACAAATATTCATTCATTTCATTTTCAGAAAATTTTTATAAATCTATAGAAATTACTTTTGTCATTTTTGTTTATTACTTTTTCGGCATTTCTGGTATTTGTCATTTTTTCAGATGATGAATTTTTCAAAAATCTTTATCAATTAATCAATTTTCGTGATAATTTTTTCCAAACATTTTCAAAACAATTTTTTTTTGGTGCAAAAACAAAACTCGGACATTTCAAAAATTCACAAAGCAAACCAAATAAAAGTACGAAAATAAAAATTCTAAAAAAAAAAAAATACAAAAATCCTGATAAACTGATTGGTAGCTCAATGTTTGATTGTAACCGTTGATAATATCAAAACCAAAAAAAAAAAAAAAAAAAACGGGGAACCATAATTGCCAATCACAATTATATGGTAGCAGGAAAAAAACTGGAAGAAAAAAAAATTCAAACTACCAAATGGATTCGAAACTTTTTCTTCACACAATACCTCTAATGAATTGTATAATTGTTCAAATGTATGACACATTATCCGGTTACATCTGTCGAGATAATAATTTCCTTTCGGCATTTTTTTCTACAATCCAACCATCATCATCATCATCATGTTCTGTATTTATGTTGTGTTTATAAAAAACAGGTTCAGTTTTTTTTTTGTTGGTTGCTTCATCTTATTTGGCGACAACCGAATCCAAATTCAAATCAATCAAATTGAATTTTTTTTTGTTCATTCCGATTTCCTCAATCTGTTCTCTCTCTCACTCTTTCGCTGTTTTCTGTATGTGTTAGGTAACCCTTTTTTTCTGGTATCTGGTGTACGTATAGAAAAAATGAACCTGCTCTACTCGATCCGATTTTATCGATTAACTTGGTGGTAGGATTTTTTTTTCATTATTTGTCTGGCATCTTGGGTTCTCACCCAACCGATTTGATTCGAAACGATTTGTGTATCGAATACCGTTGTGTATATAAATGAATCAGAAGAAGAAGAAAAAAATCCTTTTCACCGATTCAACCGATCGATGGCAGATAGAAAAAAAAACTTGAAATGAAACAAATGAATTAAGCTCATTTTCGTTCGACAATTGACATAAATTATTATTAATGAATGACATACGGATAAATGCTGCTTGACTGTTTGAATTTTAGAAAGATTTGCGTTTTTTTTCGTCTACATCAAAATTGAATTTTTTTTTCTCTCGATCAAATTCGATAGATGAAATAGAATTAAAAAAAATGCCAATCCATAACAATAATCAACAATTGACAAACCTTTCCAACAATGTCTATCAATATTTGAATGCGGGTGTTTTTTTTTTGGCATTCTCAACCCGATATTTTTATATGTACACATGGAAAGTGAACCTTAAAATTGAAAAAAATTTTTTTCACGTGCTAAAAAAACGTTTTGGAACAATTTTTTTTTTTTTTTGGTCTCATTCATTCAATTTAATTCATTGATTCATTTTTTTTCTCCTTTTTCGATAAACCATCAATGGGAATGAAAAAAAAAAAATAATAATGGACATTTATTATGGTCCTCATCTCATACCACACATATATACACGAATATTTATTTATGTCCATTTGCATCGTTGGTTGTGAATCCCATCTATCCATACGAACGAATGAATGAATGAATGGCATCTGGTTTTTTCGTTCTGTTCATCTAAAGTTTTTTTTTGAATACCATTAAACCCATTGTATATAATTTGAATTATGGTTTATCAATTATAAAACCGAATGTCATCGTTCGCATCGTCGTCGTCAAAATGAAGAGACACCGACCTATGGAATGAGAACAGAGAGAATGAAAAAAAAAATAAATAAATTTTATGACCTTCGAGGTTATCATTTTTAGCCAATAAATAAATCCAGCTACCAGTGTTTATGTTTAGTAAAAAGATGAAATTAAAATTTTTTTTTCCTTCAAGAAAAAAAATATCAATCCCTACCATTTCCGCTTTCTTTTTTCTTTTTTTCCAAATACATCGATCACTAATAATTACAATCGATCGGATGATTACGTTTTTTTTTCTCTCTCTCTCTGTTTCTTTCTTTTTTTGATTATTAATACCCTATACCATCGGTTATATATCATTTGTATATGTCTAACCATTATTTTTTTTATGGCCAAACGATTATCATTTTTTTTCTGGTTTGTTTTTTTCGTTGTCGTCATCGTCGTTAGTTATATAATATGTTTGATACAAGTGAAAAAATATGGCAACATTAATAACAATAATAATAATAATAACAACAACAACAACAAAATAAGAAGAAAATCCCATTCAATCAATGAAAATGTTATGATTATGGTAAAGGTAAAGAACTTAACCTTACTTAATGTTGATTGTTCATTCTATTTTTGTTGTTGTTGTTGTTGTTGTTGTTATGGATATGTATCCAATATATTGGATTGGCCATTAATTTCAGCTTACACTTTTTTTTTGTTCATCTTTATTTCCCTATTTTTTCAAAGAAACAATTATTCGGTCTTCGTCCTTTTAACATTTTTTTTTCAATCAAATTTGCTTTGTATCAAACATCAACCAATCGTAATAATAATTCACCGATAAATATGACAGAAAAACATATAAACATCTCTATAAAACGATTTTTAACGAATAGATTTTTGTTCCTTGAAATTCATCCCTTTTTTTTGTCTTTGAAAAATGGTCTTCGAGGTCAGGAAAATATACAGTGAACAAGACAAATAGAGCAACTTGATTTCAACCATCACACAACAACAACAACAACAACAAAAAACAAGCCTCAATCTTCATGTCAAATGTCAATACCATTGTCAAATAACCAATTGAATATTTTGTATATTTTTTTTCAATCAAAATTGTCAATATTTTTTTTCCTGTTTTTTTCTATTTGATTAGACTGCTGTATATCGGAACGAATGGATGGATAGATGGTAAATCACATGTACAAACTTATGAAAGCAATTGGTTTGAATGATCGGTCGGTAGGTAGCTCGACCTTTGACCTGTATTTGGTAAAGATTAATCTTGATTTAATACCACAAAACGTAGATTGTGTACCAGTTTTTTTTTCAGTGGATATTTCGCATGTTTAGAGGAGAGAAAAAAAATTCAAATTCAAGATCAAGTCAAAAACAACAACAAAAAAAATCATAACTGAGATTTGGACCGATTGATTGGGAATTGTAGATTTTGATTTTCGCCACTTAATACCCGATAGCATCCAAGACACTTATTTCTATGTGTATATTTTTTTTCATCATTTAAATTGAAAAGATATTGATCTCCGATCAGCGGTCTAGTGGTGGTGGTGAAGACTTATTTCAATCAATTAGTTATTTTGTATTCGTACGAATCTGATTAGCTGTCTATCAACGGAATTTCGATGAAATTCAACAAAAAAAAATTATTATTTTTTTTTGATGGACTGAACAAACAGATGCTTTATCAATTGGATAAGACAGATGTCCATTTAGGTAATAATAATGAAAAAAAATTTCACTGTTAATCAGATTGATGGCCCGAAAAAATGCACAAGCATATATACATCGGGTAATTTTTTTTTTTTTTTTTGGAACACACGTCAGGTCATCGGTAATCTACTTTTCTTTATTTGATCATGAAAGGCAAACGAAGAATGTCTTACCCAGAAAAAAAAATAAATAATACCATTATCTTAGGTTTCAATCTTTGGTTTTGTCGATTTGATTTGTTTCGACTAATTATATCAGAACCATTGTTGTTTCAAAAAACACATTGCTCATTTGAAATATCTTGTATTCATACGTGAAAAAAAATCTGATTTGTATATTCTCCGATTTTAGATGGACAAAAATATTTATACTTTTTTAAGTGACAAAAAAAACAACAATAATATAGAGAGGTATTGCGAATGCGATTTATGATTTCCCGTTTGTGTGTTTTCATGTAAAATAATGATGCGAAAGAGAGAGAGAGAGAGAAAAAACGAAAACAAAATAGACAAAAAAAAAATATATTTTTTTACTTGACCATGATGTGTGATTCCAAAGATAATGATCATCATCATTATTACACAACAAATAGTTTTAAGTGAATAAATCACATTGAACATCACACACACACACAGATTACATTTATGACTGTATCTAAACAGATTACACATTTTCACATTAGTAATGTCAGTCAGTCAGTTTGTCGATATGACCGGTAACAATTTATTTATGTTTTTTTTTCTTCGGGTAATTATATTATATTCCACCTAAATGGTAAATGATAATGGTTTATGGCTATTCTATTGACTTGATCTTTCCTTATGATGATTATGATCATCATCATCATCATTTTCGATTTGACCAACGAATGTATTTTACAATTTGGTATTTTTTTTAGCTATTGTAATTTTTTTTTTTTTCTACCATTCTATTCATTATACACTGTGAAAAGACATTTTGAATTCTTTTTTTTCTGGTTAGGGACCTTGATATGTGATAGCCATTTTTTTCTGATAAATTTTTACTTGGCTACCGTTCTATAGATATATATCAGGTATAACAACAACAAGAAAAACAACAACAACAACAACAACAACAAAACAACTAGCAACAGTAAAAAAAAGACGACTACAATAAAAGATGAGTTGACGCGTGAAATTAATGAATTATCTTTCTTTTTTTTTTCTTCTTTTAAATGTGACAATATGTGAAATGGTTGATTTTTCATTGGAGGATGGATAGATGGATGGATGGATAAATAGATGAATCGATCGAAAGACCAACCGACCGACCGACCTACCGACATGGAAAAAAAATGGTAGACAACTTTCGCAAATGTCAAATTTCTGGAACTTCAATAATATTGATAATAACAACAAATTGTAACAATCAAAAAGCGGGTGAAAAATTTAATTTTTTTTGTTGTGAAATTTCAATCTCATGGTTAAAAAAATACGATGCGATTCGATGGATGCAACAGATTGATTTTAACTGAAATTTTTTTTTATTATTATCTTATTTCTGATTCTAAATCAAACATAAAACAAAGTAAACATTCGATTTTTTTTCTTCTTCTTTTTTGCCAATAATATCGATTGAACACTTTTAGTTCGATTTGTCATTGATAAATTTGTTTTCATGCAAACTATTATTAAAATAAACTTTGAATCCAAAGTCAAGATGATCTGTTAAAGGGGGGTTTATAAAAAACTATAGAAAGATAAAGTTTGTCCCTAAAGTTAACTGGAACACTAACGATCATCATCATCATTATATATATATGAAACTAAGTACCATACACTATATTTGAAACGGTTTCAAACAAATAAAATGATTATTATTTGGATGTATGCCAAAAAAGGTCAAATCTTAAAGGTGAAACGTTTTCATTTTTGGAAACGGCAAATTTTTTTTTTGTGTGCAAACATCCGAATATAGCCAAGGTGTTTAAGTTTAGGTTCGATCACTTTGTGATCGAACAAAGTGTTGGTGGAAAAAGGAAGAGAAGAAAATAATATTCACCCGAGAATAGAAAGTCATAGGATTTTTTTCCTTATCCATTGTCCTACTACTACTATTATTATTATTATTGTAAAATAGAAATAGCAAACAAAACAAAACAAAAAAAAATCAAAATCATCATCCATAATTTTACTCGATTTTTTTTCATTGTTATGCAATATAACATACAATAATTTGTTATTTACTCATTTGAAACTAATTTATATAAACTTATAAGACGATTTTGTTTGTCACTCTTACAACAAAATAACATAGAGAACAACAAAAAAAATCTCATTTAAATATGAATTGAATTATTTCTTTTGGATCAAAGAGTTTTGTATTGATGATAAATGAATGATTATTATATTATTATTATTATTATGTTTTATATGGATCGAAATGAAAGCGAAACATGATTCATGATGCAACATAATAACAACATAACAAAACATAACATAACATTTGATTCGAATGGATTACCGAAATGGTATTTATCGAAATAATGATCACCCGTAGGGTGTAAAGGGTATACTATAGTGATGTAGGAAAGACATAAGATGACCTTCAAATAAGTGATGATAAATTACCGATATGTATAGGAAAAAAAAATTAAATAATATTCAAACACATACACGCCTTGAAATTGAAAGTATTCAGTACAACAACAACAACAACAAGAAGAAAAAAATGATTATGATTAAAAGCCTATCATTAATCAATAATTTTTTTTTTGCTATCTTTTTTGACCCTTTCCATATAACTGAAAAGAGTTTAAAACTGATAAATTATTCGGTTATATGTTGCACAAAAAAATTGTAAAAGTTTATCTAAACAACATATCTACACAATGACAATGAGAAAAGAAAAAAAAATAATCAAAATCAAACATGTTTGTTTAAAAATATGTATTTTCAATGTCAAAAGGTTAAAATGTTCCAAAAGAAATTATCGACAACAAATTATAGTTTCACAAGTACCGGTATCATCGACAACAACAATAATAACGAAAAGAAAAAATGTTAATGTTAATATATATAAAAAAAAAATCTTATGTAATGGCCACTTCATCATCATCCAGAAATAATAAAAAAAAGAGTTGCCATTCAAATGTTGAAATAATACTTTAACAAGATTTTGAAACATTTGAATTCACAGGATTCATGATGATCATATTGAATATCCGTGGATTTTTTTTCTTTAAAAAACCAAAATGTTATTTACGAGACATGCCTACAATTAGACAAGATGTTCGACATTAAATACTTTGAACCAAAATGGGATATGAATAGTTTTTTTTTTTTGAAAAAAAACACACATTGTATACACGGTGAAATTTTCATTGGAACTAAAAGTATCCAAAGTAATTTATTATTGACACTAATGATATTGGCCTTGATGTTGTTATGATTTCCAGTCTAATACAATAATCATTTCTTCTTTGTCATATATATTCATATATTTATTTGGATCCCGACAAGTCATCTCGAATTTTTCTCAGATAATGTCTTGATTTCATTCCAATGAAATCGCACACGATGTAATAATAAATAGGAAAAAAAAATTTTATTTGATAATTTTCTTTTCTTTCTGTTTTTTTTTGTTCAACTTAAATGTAATGAAAAATTTGAATTTTTTTTCTGGTAAAAAAAAAAATTAAATTCAAATTCGAAGAGGCTTGATTCGTTTTTGTTATTGGTTTTTTTTCTGGCCATTCCAAATTGTTGTTGGGCCTATGTTTGGTTATTGTTTGATTTTTTTTTTGAATTCGATTGATCGCCATCGACTACCAAACAACCAGCACCAATAATGTTGTTGATGATCCAAAAAAAAAAAAAAATTAATCGAACGAATTGTGTTTCTGTGTCAATGGAATGGCATTTGCATCGATTTGACAATGAAAAAAAAATTGGTGATTATTATTTGATTTGATTTTAAAATGATCAAATAAAAAAAATCGGTAGCTGAATGAATGAATGAATAGAAAATGTATGAAAAAAAACAAACTTCCGATTTATTCATGGAAATCAATCGATGAGAGTCTTTCTCTCTCTCTCTTCTTTATTTGTCTGTAGATCTAACACTTGATCGATCGATCAATGTCCCGTCTCTTTCGTGCCGCTATCAACGACCAAAATAACAACAACAACAACAACAACAACCACACTGGACACACGGGTGAACTATTTTTTTTTTTCGTTGTTAACAATTTTAAAGAAATTTTAAAAAATAAAAATCAATTGAAAATCCAAGATCGATTATTATTATGCAAAATGTTTGTTCTCGTTGTCGTTGCTTTTTTTTATACACGATTACATTGCTTGATTAGGTTTTTGAGTAATTATTTTTTATTTTATTATTATTCTTCAACACATACTTAAACGCAATACATGTTTTTAGGATTCACACAATGTCATTCATTCGACTTTGTTCGAGTTTCTTCTTTTTTTTCGGGTGACAATAATAATTTGATTAATAACCAGAAAAAAACCGGTGTCCTAGTGTATGTGTGTATATAACGATTAGCAAGTAGACAAACGTGAACAAGATTTCCAAAAATAAAAAAAAAGATTTGAAAAAGTTTTTCAATTATTCATTTTATTCACACACAGACAAAAAAAAAATTTTCTTCATACCTGTGTGTGTGTGTGTGTTCCAAACACGATCCAATTTGAATCGAACCAAATAAACATAATCATCATAATCATCATTCAAATAATGTGACAAGATTTCGTATTTTTTTTGTTCGGTTTTTTTAATTCGTTCATTCATTCGTTTCAACTAGATTTTGTTGTTGTTGTTGTTGTTGTCCGTTTTTTTCATTCTTATCTTCTTTGAACATACAAATAGGAAAAAAAATCTAACAGTAATGTTATACGGATCGAATAACCGAACATTTTTGTATCGGGTATTATGAAATCTTTTTATTTTCTTCGCCCGTATTTGATTGTGGATGAACAACAATATTATCGATGATGATGATCATGAATTATGTGTGAGTGTATGCTCAGTTTCGACATGGTAATTATCATCATAATAATAATCATCATATATAATCCAGAAGAAGAAAAAGATTTCTGTATTTTTTAACACACTTATTCAATTACATATGTTATATGATGATTTACTAGACGATTAATGTAATATATATTCATCATTTGTGCTCCAATAAATTTATTATTCATTAACTTGTGATAACGAAAAAAAAAGTTATTTCAAACTTGTTGAATATTCAAATATACGTTGTATAAATGTGTGTGTGTGATAATAAGTGTGTCGAAAGAAGAAAAAAACTTTTTTCCATATTTTTTTCGCAGAATATTTCTCTTTTTATATATCGATTCGAAATGGTAATGAAGAAGCCATTGTGAATTTTCACATTTTTTATTTAAGAATTAGGGTATGAAAAAAAAAATACTTGTCGAGATTGCCTTTGGACTTTGGCCTAAAGGTATTAGATTTATTTTTCTTTGGTTAGTTTGTCGCGCATACGAACAAACACACACATACACACACACACAACACAAGGTCTCGGCCGAAAGAACATGTCCGGCTTTTTTCTTACTATTCTGAATAACACAAGGTGGTCAGGGCTAGCCAAAATGGTGTTTTGGGCCATCTGTCCATATATGCATGTCCTTCTCCTGTTGTTATTGCAATTTCTGTGGTCGACAGGTGCACAAAAACCAAATCACCATGGCCAAAAAAAAACCTAGTTCATTTAAAAAAATGAATAGAGAAAAAAAACTAGTACCGAATCAACTATCATCACTATGGTCTTTGACATAGTCACACATATCATCGGAACTTTCCATCTCTCTTCATATACAAATTGATTGTGAATTTTTTTGTATGAATGTCACCAACAACACAAAAAAAACGTTTTGATTATCGAACATTGAATGAAAAACGAATTTAGATGTTGAATCAATCATTATAATGGTCATCATTATTGAATCAAACTGAAATTCATCATAATTATTGTTAAAAGACCTTGGACCTTGCTTCATTATGATGATGATGATGATCGTGACCTTAACAACAACAACAACAACAAAAGAGAATCACTGAGTACAGGTGCTGGTTGTATTGATGAATATATGTGGTCCAAATAAATGAGGACCTTAGTCACATTTATATTTAGACAAAGTATATTTACACCAAATATATTGGATCAATAGTAAATTTATTATGGCACATAAGTGATTCACGGTCAGTAGGTAAAAAAAAAAAATAAGTAAGTATTGTATAAAAATAAAATTCTTGAGATATTACAATACAAAGTGCTTGTAAATCATGATGATCATGATGTGTGATATGATTAAAATGTGTGATCGAGTGTGGATATTTATTTTTTTTTTTGAAAAAAAAATCATCATTGATGACTATAATAATTTTTTTTTTCAATTGTGTTTAAATTGTTTGTTTAGACTTGGTTCGTACTCATCCATTATTGAATCATTATTATAACATTTGAAGATTGAAATTAATTAAAACTGAATAATAATAAAAAAAAATATATATAATGGTGCAACAGGTCAATAGTATATATACAAATTTTTTCTTTTGTAATAAAAAAAATGTCATGATTATGATGATGATGGTAATGATAATGATAAAGACTAGGTGATTATTGACATAGTAGAAAAAAAAACATTCTTTTCTAATCAAACTTGAATTGGAACCATTGTCATGGTTTGATTTGAATTTGTCGATTGATGATGATGATGATGATGAACGACGGATCGATTAATACCATTGCAACCATTATCCTCATGTTTCAATAATAATGACATACGAGAAAATGTTCGGCTACATGTTTTGCAGCTATATTTTTTTACCACTGAATGTGTTTGAAGATGAGCCCGAAGATTAGAACGATCGGCAAATGCACGATTACAAAATTGACATGCAAATGGTTTCTCTCCAGTATGTGTACGAATATGACCTAATTGAATGAATTTAACAAAAAAAAAAAAAACAGTTAGTTTCGATTGATAAAACAAAGTATTAATTAAAATATATACCTTGTAATAACCATGGACGAGAGAATGCTTTGCCACAAAGTTTACATTTACATGGTAACGTATGTGTACGGATATGCATTTTCAATGCTCCTAATGATACATAAACTTTTTCGCAATGTTTACAGCTAAATGATTTTTTCACTTGACTTGTACAAAGAAATTCTTGATGTTTAGCCAGACCGCTTTGTGTGGAATAACTTTTATTGCAATCAGGGCAATGATAACGATCGGATTTTTTATGACCATTGTTGTTGATTTTTGAATCAGAATTATTATTATCAACATCAATTTTCATATCTAAATCATCAGCTGAATGTATACTTTCGCGTCCAGAATCATCAGATCGTTGGCTATTTGGTGAAACAATTACACGATTGACAGAAAAATGTTCACTCCAATTAATACTGTATGGTGGCATTCGTTGATAATGATGATTAGATTCTTTTTCTTCCGTTCTTGAATAGTTGATTGGTTTTAATGATGATTGTGGTTTAGTTGTATCAATCACGCTATAATCAATAGCTTCAGTGATTGGGGTGTTGACGGGTGTGACCAAAGGCACCGGCTGTTGTTGTTGTTGTTGTTTATTGGATGATTCATTCAAATTCGTGCGTAAAAAATCGGCAATTTTAGCGAATTTTGCCGGGTACGGATAGCTCGAAACGAATGTTGATGATGAACTATTCGATTCTTTTAGCAGGCTTTTAATGCTTAAATCTAGACCTAATGATTTGAAGGTAATTTAGGTAACTACATCGAACTATAAGAAAATTTATATTCTTTACATACCTTGATTCTCATTCAATGGTGATGAATATTTAACTAACGATGATGATTGATCAAAATGATTTTCTTGATCATTTCGTGGCGACATTGATTCTGTACTCATATGAGATGAATGTGGTGATCCTATTCCAGATGATGATGATGGTGAAAATAATTTTGGTGAAATGGATCGAATTGGTCCATTCAGAATGGTTGAAGATTTTTTCTTGAGAAGAAAAGCTTTAGGCATTTTTTTTTCTTAAATTATTGAACGATTAAGAATAGAATGTTCGATTACTAAAATAACGATGATGACATATGGCTCGTGTTTGGTTTTTGTGTGGAAAAAAAATTACGAATTATAAAATTCGATAATCAACAGGATTGTGACCTCTCTCAGCTTGTTGAATGATTGTCGATGTCAGACTTGTGAATGAAATGGACGGTACTAGCATTCGCTGAATTTATTGGTCCCACGAGACACACACACAGATACAATTGTAGTCTTTTCGTCAAAAAATAGCAAGCGTAGCACGATGCAAGAGGTGTCTGCCTGCCCACCATACTACACACACATACAAACATTCACACTGTACAACATTTGTATTTGTGTCCGATTATCAACAACATAATAAACGCAGGTGATACATCGGATGCAATCGGATGGGTGGGAACAGGGATGGTTCTTATACATTACAATGACAAATACAATATACATACCATGTTAGCATATGTTTAGTAAATCTATGGTTATAAGCATTGATATTAGGCATCAAGAGTCTTGGAACATGATGGTGCTTTTGTTTGGTTAGACTATGATGATGAATTGACAGTGACGAAGACAACGACCGCTACCATGTCCCCTAAGGCAGAAAACAGTGAAAAGTCCCAAAAAAAACGAGCTAGATTTCGCTTTTTTTTGCTAGATTCCGATTGATCGAAATAAAAGAAAAAAGTTTCTTTTCTTCAAATAACTTTATTGACTGGACTACTGCAGTGAATAAGAAATAAAAACTTGGGGACCTCACCAAGTTTTCTTTCTGTGATATGTGTGTAGTCTATCTTCCTGTTGCTATTGCTCAACAACAGATTTTTCAATCAATTCAAAGTTTAAAAGGCTAGAAAAAAAAGAAACGAAAAAAAAGAACAGAGGTCATAGGACACTTGGACAAAAACACTTGTTTTGCTTAGCTTTTAGATTTTTTCTCTAGTTCAGATAACGAAAAAAAAACTGGAACATCCGATCCGAAGATGAATTCAACTATAGACACTAATCGATTTGATCTTCCATGATCGCAATATCTATGATTATCATTGCCAATGAAATCGTGATCGTGATGCTCATCATCATAATCATCATAGGTCAAATAAAAGTCATCATCAAATCAATATAAATACAAAAAAGAGACAAATAAACGTCAAATAAATGTCAAATGAATTGAGGAAAAAAAGAAGCAGCACCAGATTTTGATTGATTGATCTATTTTGTTTGTTTGAGTTATTATTATTCATTGTTATAAGGAGAAGAAGGATTGTTCGGGTTTTGTTATTTAACGCTTTCAGAATTTTTTTTTACTTTGATTTGATTAGAATAACAATGAACATTTACTAACGTATCGATGGTGATCAACTTTTGGATGGATAGTAGATGGATGATCAAAATACTGGGATGGATACTGGAAGTTAATAATAATAATGGATCGATGATGACGATACATAATAAAAAATACCAATGCCAAAATTCAATTCAATTCAATTCATATGAAAATGGGCTCGAAGGGATACGAACTAAATAACAATAGCCATATGGTGTGTGTGTGTATATGAATATAAAATGATGTGATGGTTAAAGTCAAGCAAGAAAAAAAATTAAATGCAAATTAACATCCTTAGTGAAAGATAAAAAGCCAAGAAGCCATTGATGTACGTTCAAATCAAACAATATGATCATCATATAGAGAGAAAATGAATGAATCGAAAAAATCAAATTCGATAGATGATGGGATACCAGAAAGGATGAGATGTATTCAATCAAATTTATGTCAACAATGGTTAGCCGTAGATCTTCAAAAAAAGGTGACGATCGACCATTGACGATGTTGATGATGAGAATGGCGGTTATTTCTATCAATTGGGTTCACAGTTCGTTGTCAAGTATTATTGAAGATTCAAATATATTGTTTCTGTTGAAATAAAGCTATGGTTTCTATTTTTTTTTTGAACTGATTATTGTCTGGTGACCTGACCGTCCTCAGGTATACAAAAACCCAAATCAAAAGACCAATAATAATAATAATAAAAATATGTGACATTTAAAGTCGAATAAAGGTCATCCACCATCATCAACAACCAATATGAATACATCGAGTGCAAACAATGTTCCATATGAAGAAGAAAAAGAAAAAAAAATGAAAGAAAAACTTTGTCAAGATCATCAATCGATCAAATGATGAAAAAGTAATGGAAATTTATATGAAGCCGATTATATGAAGAAGATAGAGAAATAGAAACAGTGGTATATCCATGAAGGTGACTTTATGGATCGTGTGAAATTTATCATTGGTTAGATTTTTTTTTTTTTTGTTTTGTTTCGTCCATCAAAGATATTTGGCCATATATTCAGTTGATAGTTCATAGTAATTCAAACCAACAACGATCCAAGATTTTTTTTATGACCAAAAATGATCGTTAACAACTTGTTTTCATCTGATTTCATTTCATCAGGGTGATACGTTGTTAATCATCATCATCAATCAAAAATGGACTAAAAAAGCGAAGGTGTTTTTTTTCTAGGCCTTCGAACTTTCGAACTATACACAAAAAAAATTATTCAAATTCAAGATGTGTCATTATTGAAAAAGAATGAAATCAGTTTGTCGGTTAATGTGGTTTATATGGTTTCATTATATTTTCTCCTTCCAAATTATAACGAATAATTCACCATAACGTGTACACAACCTGTCGCGCAATAATATCATCGGTTGATCTCAATGAATGTAAAAGAAAACGAAAAAGAAAAAAAAAATCTCTCCTGCTGGTTTTTTTATCCCGAAACTAAAAAAAAAAAAAAAAATTACTTCGATCACTGAAACTACTGGTGGCTACTGGGTGTTTGGTATGCATAAATATCCAGTACAAATGATATGAAACGATTTCTCATCCATTGTCTTGACAATATCTTTTGTGTTGTTTCTTCATAGTTGGATCGTTTTTTTTTCGTTTGGCTTGTACGACACTTGCCTTCAAATTCCATTTCATATGATGATGTCAGATGTGTGTGTGTGTGTGTGTGTGTGTGTGTTTGTGTATCCTCCTCATCTCTTAAAAATCTGTCACATGTAATACCTGCATACCAAACACTGTCTTAAAAAAAAAATTTACAAAAGACAAAGTTCAACAATGCACATAAAATTTCAACGGACCTAAAAATCATTTGCTACCTGCTTTTTTTCAAGTGAAAAAAAAAATTTGTATTTACAATCATAACACAATTGAATTGGCCAAACACCAAAAGATGATGATGATGATGGAAAAAAAAACAATTTAAAGATGGAGAGTAGAACACACTAACTATGAAGGTTTTAAAATTTCATCAACGATAATACGATACACCAATAGCAGTAGCAGCAGCAACAGCTCAATGGAATGTCACAATGTTAGCAGCCTTCCAACATTGTGATAATGGAACACTAATAAAAACGACATTCCAACGAACAGTGTCAATAATGGTTCGAATTTTTTTTTTTTCATTGTCAATGAAATAATAATAATAAAAAAAATATTCAAAGTATGCATCCATCGAAAATTTTTTTTTCAAACATCCAAATGTCACTGTTATTGTTATTGGATTCTTATTATAATAATCGTTTTTCTTTCCTGACCATATATACAATCTCAATAAAAAAAAATAAGAAGAATGAGAAAAAAAAATCTAATTTCCCTCAAATAATAATAATTGTTGTTGTTGTTGTTGTTCATGTTGTTACTATAGTTGTGAATATATACAAATATAATAGACCAAACCCAAATCCGTTGCAGGTAAAAAAAAAAAATATCATGTGCAAATGGCAGCTCATCACCATCATCGTCATCATCAAATCATCACCATTATTGAGCCAGTTAGTTAATCTGATCATTTCCGTTTTTTTTCATGTTTGTTCGAGTCTATGATCATTGAATTGGTAAATTGTGTTTGGTGTGTGTGTGTATATGGTATACGAAATCTCAATTAGATGATTATAAGTGTACGAGACAAGAGAGAGAGAGAGAGAGAGAGAGAGAGAAAAAAAAATGTTATAAACCACATACGGTCATCATCATCATCTTGTTATATATTATTTTCCTAAACAAACCATATTACCAGACAGGAAGAATCACTCACGAAATATTGCCAGTTGTGTTTTTTTTCTGGGGCTTTGGTGTCTCTCTGTGTGTGTGTGTGTGTGTGTGGGTCTTGTTGGTCTCGTTTAACCTTCAAAATAGGGGTAGTAAGTGAGTGATGATGATCATCAATGATGAGAGAAAGATTCTCATTTTGTTCATATGTGTCGGCTATTGACTCTAAATAGATAGTGGTTACTGTTCAAGAAAAAAAAACAGATTTATACTCCAATCAACCAAGTTCCGGTGGTCAAAATTGATATTGATTGTAACTCAATAATAATAATAACCAATTGACTGAAACCAATTCAATAGTAGTACTGTCCCCTTTGTTCCATCCTTGTTTCACCGGATGAAACAAGTTGTACTATATTATCGAAGATTTTAGTAAGGTGCAGAAAAGAAAAAAACCGAAGAATAAAGATCTGAACACCGCACTGTCTCGGTCACTGGCCGAATTTCGATCCAAAGAGCGGAAAAAGACTTGGTTCTTTTTTTTCTTTAGATAAACTTGTACATTTATAAATCACGATAACAACAACAGTAAGTTGATCAATTAGACAGAGAGAGAGAGAGAAAAAAAATCAAATTTTTGTCAAAAGTTTGCGAACCAAATACACAGGTAAAGGAACAAAAAGGAGACATTGGACCATATATAGGAATGTTTTTTTTTCTTCAAACATTTTCATCAACTATGATTATCAATTGACAATGAAGTCTTGGCTAAATTGTCGGTCGATTCAATGTTTATATTTAAATGTGAGTAACCTGTAAGTCCTTATTTAATTCAGGTTCAGGTTAAAAAAAAAATCTTTTGTGTATTCTTACATGTCAAATGATTGAATACATTTTGTGTAGTCTCTCTGTGTGTGTGTGTGTGAAATTACATGAAAAAGGCTCGGTCCAGAAGGAAGCTATATCGTCGGTATAGCTAGAGAAAAAAAATCGTTCATTGTCACTATTCAGTAGCTGTAATAGCTAAAAAGATAAGGGGAGCAGTGAAAAAAAGGGAAAAATCTTAGTAAAGTCCCGATATTGTTTTGCTTTATAAACCATATATTGCTAAAATGTAATCTCCCAATACACCTAGACACACCTGCTCACCAATTTTTATCGGATAGTCTTCCTTCATCACCATCATCATCAATGTTCCAAATATTGGGGACCGTGACAGTTGAGCTGGCTTTTTCAATTCTTTCAAAAAAAAAAAAAAAAATTTCTTAAAAATTCAGTTTCAGTAGCTTGAACTGGGTTTTTTACATTGTTGATTTTTACCTTTCTCACACAAACACACACATATCGTACAAAAAAATATATATGACCTGTATTAGACGGCCGGATCCATTTCCCTTTTCTTTTTCTTTTCTCCTTCTTTCTTTATTCCACTGGAGCTGCAACTTGTCATTGACAGAAGCAGGTTTATAATAATAATAATATTTTCGGTCACCAACAAAAAAAAAAAAGGACAGAATGAAGAACGAAGGTAAAAAAAAGAAAATTTTTTGTTCTCGTTTCAAGTGAATTCAAAATTTTTTCAATGTGTTCTTCACAAATCTTTTGTATTTAGGAAAAAAAACCATTTCATTCATTTTTCTTTTCTTATTATTGTTCATAGGAAAAAAAATGGTCAAATAAACCAAAAAAAAGTTGATTTTTAATTCAATCACAATGTTTACCTGGTGAAGGTGGTGGTGGTGGTGGTTCACCTGTTTTATAGAATTTTTTTTTCACTGAAGGTTGAACAAGAGGTCAAAAAAAAAAAAATAAAGTGAAATCCTATGTGAGACTTTCATAAAAAAATACTATACTCGAAAAAAAATTGGAAGGGAATATTCCCAATGAGTTCTGCGAATATATGGAAAATTGATTGATTCATTTAAATTACAACGCATTTTCTAACCTGTGCTATTATATTGTTGTGATCATTGTGAAAATGTTATGGTCGGGTCATTTATTCTCTTGAACACCAAATCAAACCAAACCAAACCACACACCACACACACAAATTTCATCCTTAGACGGATCGAGAACAAACAAAAATCAAATGAATTTTTTTTGTTTTCGTTGTTGTTGTTATTATTATTATAATCTTGCTACGCATAGCATCGTAGCGATCTTTTTTCCAAGGAACTAATATATTATCCTCGTCGTCATCATCATCATCATCATCAAACTCGGACATATTTCCTTTGATGATATGTGTGTGTGTGTGTGTGTGTGTGTTTTCAGGATGTTTTTTTTCTTTCGATCATAATGTTGTTGTAATATGTTGTTGACCTCAACAATCGGGTAGTTTTGTTTTTCAGGATGAAAATTGTTTTTTATATATATATTTTTTTTGTTATAAAAAAAACCAAATGCTCAAACGATGGTCAGAATGAGAAAATAAAAAAAAAGTTTTCCGAAAATCAAGTGCAATAGTATGTCGGTGTGTGTGTGTGTGTGGTGATGGTGGTGATGGGATGTAATTTTTCAATGCTCAATCCCAAACATTCCACATCCAACATACGAACAAACCAAGAAGAAGGAAAAATAGAAGAAAAAAAAATTACAATCATGGCAGATTGCTTCATGTTTTTTTTTTAGTTCTGGATGTCATCATTATCTTCATCAATGTCGTGGTCGTTGTTGTTGTTTTGGCACTAAATTGTCGACACTAAATTAAGACGTTTGATGATGATGATGATGATTGTAACTAATGAATCTGATCCGAAATGATTGCCATCAACTCATCATCATCATCATCGTCATCATCATGGATGGATCTAACAGGTGGTTTAAATGACAATTTTTGTTTGTTTGTTTTTTTCTTTAGTTTTTGAAATATATTTTCATCATATATAATGACCAATACGTATTGATGAATACACCCTTTTTTAGCATCATTAGCTTAGAATGAATTAACGAATAACCAAAATCTATCGATTTTTTTTGGCCTTTCACGTTTCAAAAAAATCAATTAGCTAATCATAGTAGCGTGAAAAAATCAATTTGCAAATCAACAACAACAACAATAGCACAAATGAAAACTGAACAAACCTAGAAAAATTAATAAAACAAAACAAGCGGTTATTGTAACCAATTTAAGATGAAACATCCTTTGTTTTGTTTGTTTTTTTGTTTGTTTGTTATTATTATTATTGAGATAAACACTTGCCAATTCTTTTTAAATTCCGGAACAACAAACAATGAACAATATCCGGTCGGTTTCTTCGTTATTTTTATTTAATAAATACAAAAAAAAATTCATTATCGACAAAGACGATCAATTGAATGTGAAACTATGTGCGTGTGCACATATAATGAATATTTTTCGTAAAAGAAAAAAAAATTTGATTCAATGAATAACACTTGTGTGATGTCCAGATTTTTTTCTCGTTTTAGGCTATAAAATGGACATCAAAAAAAAGAAAGAAAAAAAATCAGATTTTCGCCAAAGCAAATGGCAAGTGTACAATCATCATCATCGTCATCATCATCAGTCAAAAAAAAAAGAAATTTTTTTTCACCACAAAATAGCCTGGCAGATTTTTTTTTCTGTTTGACCAGGCCAATTTTTGTGTGACAGGTGGTTCGAAATACATTCTTTGTTGGCCCCTTATGTTCCAAGAATGGCCACGATGATGATCATCATCACCATCATCATCATCATCATCGTCATCATCCAATGGCCGTCGAAAGCACCTCATTGCTGCCAATCTGTTTGCCAATTTGACTAGCTATTTGAATAAATCGTCTCTTTTCGTCGTCGTGGTAGTTTATTTGCAAAAACCCGAAGGCATAAATTGTGAAAAAAAATGTCGATAGCATACACACACTTACATTCATACAATCATGAAAGCTATTAACGGGAGATACGACAAACACCATTATTCAAGACACACACACACACAAAAACAAAATCCACAATCAACAGATTTCATTCCAAAAAAGCCATCCAAAAAACAACAACAACAACAACCCTAAAGAGAAATCAGCCAGATCATCGAAGATGAAAAAAGAAAAAGAAAAATTTCGCGTCACATGTGTGCAGCGCTCGTGCCACACAAAGTCTATCGTTTTTTCTCGGTCAAAAAAATATACATTCAGATAATAGTAAATTGGCCATTCATTCACCAAACTATAGCAGAGCTAGCCAAGCAGCTGCACGCGTGCCAAAAACACGTACCGCTTTAAGACACTTGCCATGTGGCATGTATGGCCTCAAGACAACTGTGTCTGAAATGAAAAATTCATACATACACACACACACACAGTGAATAAAAACAATATTTAGCCTAGGTCTCAACCATATCAGGATAACATTCTTTTTTTTACCTGCTTCACAAGTCATATGTTCAATATAAGAATGAATGAATCATCACCACTCTTTGGTTCACAAGTTGAAGGAGGGGTGGTTCCCCAATTTTTTTTTGTTTGAAATTACCTACGTACATTTATAAAAAAAAAATATATTTGTGAAAAACACCTTGTGTTCCATCGTTCCATATGTTCGATTTGTTTCAATAAGAATAATGAAAGAAACAAACAAACGAAAAATAGTCTACAGGTATCCGGGATATGAAAATGTCCCGTTTTAGCCATGTGTGTTTCCTTTCTCTCTGTCTCTGTATTAATGAAAACATTCACTGTCTTTCAATAAAAATAATAATAATAATAAGACTGAATTGGGCACGTGCTGATTTTTACCTTATATACCTTTATATAAATGCTTTATTCATGATTTGAAAACAAAACAGAAAAAAAATCGACAGACATTTTGCACGCGTTCATATTATTTTCATTTATTCAACTTTATCGATTTATATATTTTTTTCTGCTCTATTCGATTGGATCACATGCGAACTTGGCCAGGTGAACGGTGCCAAAAAAAACCAGGGCAGGTTTTTTTTCCCAATGTAAGTATATGACTTGTCAAGAGAAAGAGAGAAAAAAAGCGTGCAACATATTTGCGGCCGTTGATCCTAATACATTCATTGATTTATTTGAAAAAAAATAATCATAATGTTCATATATAAATGATGAAAGTGAAAATTCCAACAATATCACCAGGTGTGATTGGTCCAAATTAATTTGAATTCAGAGTTCAATGAGAAAAAAACCATATATAAACTATATAACTGATGTTTTTAATTTATTCATGCAACAAAAAAGAAAAAAAAGATGATCCATGATGATGATGATAATAATGATGTCCATATGGTGATTGGATGTGAAAATTGTCTGAAAATGTTCATTGGCAAATTGTTCCAAATAATGATTGTGTGTGAAATATTATATCCATATAACTTTATGATAGGGTGTGGGAATTGTCCTTGCCTGGATTGTGTTTGGAATTTAATGGGATTCTTGTTTTTTTTAATATTCTTTCGTATGTGAAACATAATGACCAGCACCAGCAGTGTGTTTATGATTGTGTGTGTGTGTGTGTGTGTGTGAAATTTATAGATGAAACATTGAATTAGTTCCAGTGTGTGTGTGTGTGAGTGTGTGAAACCATTAATTCAACAGGCGCATACAAATCGACCTGAATTGAATTGAACAAGAGCAATGCGTCGTATTGAATCATTAACATTTTTATTCAAACCATTTGGATCATTTTTTTTTTGGATTACCAGCACACACCAGTTCCCAGATTCCTAGTTTTAATTTTTGATTGTTATTTGGATTGGTGGGAAAAAAATTTGGACCGTGTGAATCATGTGTGTGATGTTAAACATATTCAATTGGTTGACTAAATCGAGAACAGAGAGAAAACCGTTATAAACCGTTAGGAATGATGACACACACACACACACACGCATATACCAATGAAAGGAACTTTCATCATAATGTTGCGTGTGAATTAAATATGATTCGTGTGCTACACCGACCAACGGCAAATATATGGCCATTCAACCAGATCAAACAAATCGTATACATTCATCGGCTGGTTAAGTTTGGTTCAATGTCGGTTAGATTTTTTCTTTTCTTTTTGTTTTGGTTATACTATGTTCGTTTGAAGGTGCATTACTTGACATTTGTCTGATAAAGTTCTTTGTTTTTGTTAGCAGAATCAGCAAAAATGAATTTAGAAATGAAAATAGTATCATCATAATAGGCCGACAGACTGAAATTAGAAACTTTCAACCGGATACATATGGAACAAGTGACCATTCAAGTCAAAAGTCAACCGATAAAACAAGAACCAGAAATAAATGGACTAATGTTATTGCCACTGGATAATGTAAGAAGCAAAAAAGTTCAGAAAAAAACCCTTAAATTTCCATTACACACATTAGACATTTTAGCTATATATCTATGTGTGCCTGTATATCGTCGTCTGTATCAGTCCGGTCACATATTGGGTCGTCCATTTCCTTACGATTTCGTTCATTTCATTTCAGGTCAAACAATGACCCTAAGGGTCACACATATTGCACGTGTCAAAGGCAGATGTTTTTAGAAGAAGGAAAGAAGAGGAAAAAAAATGGACGCGTGCCTCGGTCACGATCTGAAATGAAACATGGACGGATGGATATGAAAAGTTTGAAAAAAGACCATACGCGCGATACCATGGTCATAGTCATGATCCAATGATGTCATCCAATCCGTTGTTTTTTCTATTTTTTTTTTGTTTGTCTGACAGTCTGATTTGAAAGATATGGTCAGTGTAAGTGATTTAGATTTTAAATGTTGAATATGATATATTTAGTAGTTTCTATAAATGAGTTTCACATTTATCGAAAATCGCTATGGGTGGAAAAAAAATTGTAACCGACATTTTAGCTAAATTCATGTCTGATCATTGATGATGATGATGATGATGATGGACAATTATGTTTGCTTGCAAAAATGAAAGCGAAATCTAGAGTTCCATTAGTTAGTATGACTTTATTGATCCAGATTGTATGGATATAGCGAAGAAAATTTTTCGTTATTATTATTATTGTTGTTGTTGTTGTTTGATTTTTTCGAAACTGGTATGACCTCTCTCTCTCTCATTTTCTTTTTGCTTTATGCTCAGATATAACCGAATCGAGAACCTGCTGCTATTGACGGCTGATGGCGGTTGTCGTGTACCAAACCAAATGGTGAAAGGTGAACACAACAACAAACCAATAACAACAACCAAAAAAAAAAAAAAGAAAAATTTAACGCGTGCACACATGATGATGATAATGGATATACTAATAAGAACTCAAAACTGCAAATGCTGTTGGCCATCATCATCAACAGTCGCGTGCCATCAATAGAAAACAAACGTTGTCGGTCATATGTATTATATTCATAAGAGCGAACACGGGCCATAAGCGAGTGTTTGTTAGGTTATTCACTAAATATAATATTCAAAATGGTTCAAAATTTGGACCGCACCTGCCTGCTGTTGCTGTTGCATATTTCATTTCTTCCTCGTTATTATTATTATTATTATATTTACCGTGGAGTTTTTTTTATAATGTGTAATTGTTGCACCCAAAAATTTTTAGTGTCCGTTTTCTTTTCTTTCATCATGATTTGCCTCTATGGTGTTTGAATAGTATGGACGTTCATTAGGTTCCAAAATGCTTATCCACATCCAATCATATCCTATTCTCTGCGTGTTTATGTGTGTGTGTGTGTGTACTCTATGGATTTTTTTTTTTGCTAAACAAACCAGAAGGACCTAGCCTTAGTTTAATCAACAACATACACATGCACATCAAATCCAAAGAATAAACCATAAAGGTTAGCGACACGAGCCATTTCATTGGGAATAATGATGATCCAGAAAACAAGCAAGCTGCTGCACTCGTCATCTTTTGATTATTATGAATGATTTCCCCCCTCTCATTTCCTCAAATCGAATTCGCTTCATTCATGATATATTGATCATATAAAATCGAAAAGGTAACCAATTCATATTATTATATATTAAAGCTTTTTCCGTTTAATCGCCTGTCGGTCAGCGATAAGGTTTGGTTAGGTCAAAATCATCATCAAACAGATTTTTTTTTTTTGATTGCTTCGTTAGTCCTGATTATTTGGTTTAGCCGATAATTTTTTCCCCTCTCTTTTTTTTGGTCTGATCACATCGATTGATCGAGATGTTGACGCAGTCGGTAAATATTCAACAAAAAAAAAATCTTCAGACATACAGCAAATGTTTCAGGATCAAATGTAATCGGCCGCCAAATGTGTGTTTGATGTGTTCTTAATTGACGGCATATGCCTTGAAAAAAAAGATACGAAATATTCATGGTTCATTATCATGAACCGAAAATTGGTGATTCTTCACCAAAGAAAAAAAAACACTCATGAATGTGTGATTTTCTCAAAATCATTACCATCATCATTATCATCACCATGATTGAACGCTTGATCAAACAGGTTTATGTCTAGGGGTGTCTGGTTGACTGGATGGATAGTTTGTAAAACCGTACCAAAGAAAAACTATGGTCTTTGGCCATGATGATGCTGATGATCACCTCAATGACTATCAAATTATCATGTTACCATAGTAGCAGCAACATGTTAGTAGGTGGTTATCTTATTTTTATTAATTTTTTTTTTACTTCAATAATTCAAGACATATGGACAAAATACGCTTGCTACATGCAAATATACCGTTGGTTATGATGATGATGATGATGAACCGTTCATGGAACATATGGAAAGTTTAAAGTTAATTTTGATGATGATAATAATGATTATAAAATAATAGTGATTCTATCTAGGTATGATCATTGGGCTGGAAAAACTGTTTGACTAACTGTGAATATAAGACATTGACAAGCTGCTCATCATCATAATCATCAACGACAATGAACAACAATCAAATTAACACGTGTATTCATTTTTTTTATTGTTGGATCAATCCAATTGGTATTCGATTGATTCAAGCTTGATAGTGTTTAGCTAATAATTTAAAAAATGCCAATGTCATCATCATTTTAGGTTCGAATTTCGATGACACGCGAATGGTTTTTGATGATGATGATTATCATTATCATCATCATCATCATTAGATACTACCAATCCATAATTGATGGTACACTGGTCATCATTTTTTTTCTTCTTTCTCTTTAGTCATTAATTACCAATGTTATCTGTCATTACATTATATAGCAATGAATTTTTTTTTCAGTCGTACACCTGCTTTAGCAACTAAAAAAAAAAATTTCAAGAATATAGAAAAAAAACTTCAACCACGATTTTTTTTTGTCATTTCATTATTTGAAAATCAAATGAAAAAAACTCGTAAAAAAAACACATTTCTTTTTGAATGCGCAACAGTTTGTAAATTTCGTTCTTGTAATGACATCTAGTGGTGGAAAAATATTTTATTCAAAAAAAAAAAAAAAATTTCATGGCCAAATTGATTTATTTTTATTCAAATTCAAAAGATTAAAGGCTAAATTTTTTGTTAATTTTTTCAATTTTTGCAATGATAATTGTTGTTGATTGATTGATGTGAATAAAGTACATAGAATAAAATGTTTATTGCTGATCTTGCACATAATTAAATGGTCGTTAGCAATGATAGAATCTTGTTCATTTTCAGAATTAAAATCACAATTACAAAATACAATTATTTCATCTAGATAATTTTGTACTATTGTAGGATTATATATAGAATGAATTCGATGTTTAGTGTTGAATATGATGAATGCTGAAATTGCTTTATCATTATCGCCATTCAATAACGATGATGAATTGAGAATAGATGATGGTTCTGTTGAGTCATTGATGGCCGGAATTTCTGATGTTAGATAATTAAGGTTAGAATTTTTGGAACTAATTAAACAAACACGTAGATGTTTTGCCAATGGAATGATTGTCAAATTTTGTGGAATAACATTATTTTCATAGGGGAGAAAAATGGTAATTTTTTCCATTCCTTTTTCTAATACCGTATCGGTAAAAGAGTTAATCAGATAACAGATTAAACAAGAATAAGTATGATGATCGGAAACTAGTGTTGACCACCATTCTTTACTAGCAAATGTTAATTTTTCTTGAACAAATAGAGCCCAATATTGTATCGATTCTAGTCGATTAAGAAAAGACAAAAATGAATTGATCGATTTTGATCGATCAATCGGTTCATAATTAACTGAATGAGCTATCACATTGATTCTATCAACATTGGTTGATACAAAGAGATTTACTAAGCAATCTAATAGATGATGAGCAAATTTGAGATCACGTTTTTGTTTGTCAAAATCTTCGATAAAAAATACATCAGGTCCACATGTCATCTGAATAGCATTTATAATTAGGACTAGAAAACGGTCAAGATGTTTTTCGCGTAGTAAATATTCTTCCTGACAAAGAATAATCAGCAATACTTTGCCCTTTGAATGCCATTTGATTTTAATTCGATTACCTTTAGACTCAGCATATTTCAAGAGACAATCATTTAGTCGTGAAAATTGATTCAAACCATAGAAAACTGTAGATGAATTTAATTGGAAATCACTATTGATGGTTTCATTGTTGAAATCAGATCGTCGGATAAACAAAGGCAAACCAATATCGATGCTGAAGGCCATCAATTGTAAGGAAAACATCATGAAAAATTTTTTGACATGAGAATTAATCCCGAACGAATTCCAAATATGTTTTACAGAATCGATAGTCTATCGATAGTTTCGCTCATCATTTCTGATTGTTATTGGCTGTCACATTGCATAATTTTTTTTTATATAAAAAGGAGTGCATTTTTAAGGTCACAAATGTACTTGATTTGCTACGTTCATTGAAGAAGGAGAGAAATGTAAAACAACGCGAGCCAAATTATTTTTTCCACATTTTTGACATCACAATCCTGGTAGATTAGATAAAAAAAAATCTTATTTCGATCTTATGCAACCATTCAATGCGTGATCATCAAAAAGATAAAGCACGATTGCACTCGCTGATTCCCTATTATTTTAATTTGTTCATCACCTTCTCATCACATCATTTAGTATTTTCACAATATAATATTCATCTCTTGTAAATTTAAAAGGTTCGAAAAATTATTTTTTTTACGGAATTTATATTCATTTATTATTATTTGTTGAAATTAAAATCTAGAGCACAAAATGCGTATCTGGACTAGTGAACATATTTTTGAGTAAGTTAAATTTTTTTTTGTTTTTTACCGGTTTTTTTTTGATCTTTACGTTGATTACAGACATCAATGGGATACGGTCGTACAGGCAGTATGGAGAAAATATCCTAATCCTTTAAATCCTTCAGTGATTGGAATTGATATTCTTGATCGATCAGTTTGTCCACAAACATCTGTGATGCATACACATCGATTAATAAGCTGTAAATGGGGCCTTCCAGGTTGGGCTGAAAAATTACTTGGTCGTAGTAAAACATATGCCAGTGAATATTCTGAGCTTGATCCACGGGCAAAAAATTTTACATTAAAATCAAAAAATGTAAGTTTATTCATTTCTCATATATTGAATATTTTATTGACATTCTTTTTACCATAATAAAGATTTCATTTTGTAACGAACTGTCCATTATTGAACAACTAACGTACAAACCTCATCCGTCCAACCCGAACAAAACGTTAATGACTCAAGAAACTGTAGTCGAAGTTCATGGTATTCCTTTAAGTAGCTATCTAGAAGATTTTGTTCATAAAGATATAATGAGAAATGCCGCCAAAGTATGATTTATTATTAGATGAAAATATTGATTTTTTTTAATAATGAAATTTTCCTTTTTTTACTAGGGCCGACAAGCCATGGAATTGGTTATTGGAAAAATCAACGAAGAAGTTCAAGATTTAGCGCACAAAACTGTAAAAAGTGTTGATGAACTAGCAGGCAATACAAAACGAGTGATCGCCGATGATATTGTCAATCGAACCCAAACAAATTCTCTATCTTCATAAAATCATAATGGCTATTTATATATTATTATTATTATTAATAATAATTGTCGTTCTTCTAAAGACAATTCATTGTGTGCAAATTTTTTACGCACATAAAGAAATGTGTATTTATTTATCGAGCACAAAAAAAATATAAAACAAATTAGGAATTATCCAATTTTTTAAATTAATGAATAATGAATAATGATATATTTTTTTAACAAATTAAAATAAAAAAATACAACTATTCAAGTGTAGTCTGTACATTTACTTTTTCTGTTTTTGTATCAATTATTCGAATGTCTTGAACGGGACGATCATTGGAATCGGTTGGTAGACTACCGATTCGAAAAATAAGATCCATTCCATCAAGAACTTTGCCGAACACGGTATGATGTCCATCCAACCATGGTGTTGGTACTAATGTGATGAAAAATTGACAACCATTTGTGTTTTTTCCTGCATTGGCCATACTGATCAGGCCAGGTTGGCCATGATTGAGAACGAAATTTTCATCATCAAAATATTCACCATAAATCGATATCGATCCGCTTCCATCTTCACTAGTTATATCGCCTCCTTGAATCATAAAATTGGCTATAATACGATGAAATAAACTTCCATTATAAGATTTGCTTTGATAACCATCTTCAGAAGCCAATGTGACGAAATTTTCTACTGTTTTAGGTGCTAATTCTCCAAATAAACCAAGAACAATTTTACCGGCAGTTTCATTACCGATAGCTATAGTGAATGTAACTTTATCGGTTACATTTACTTCATATGCCTAGATGAGAATTAATAATAAAATCATTAGAATTCAGAAAAAATTTGAAAGTTATACCTTGGTATAAATCGATGAAAATGCTAAGAAAAGAACACATAAAATTATTGGTCGATACATCATGAGAATCTGATTCACTTGTGATAGCTACATGTGAATGGTATGCGGCTGCAGGCATTGGAAAGTATAGTTATTTTCTAATCGTTAAAACAAAGATGATAAGTTATACGATTAAATAGAAACATATGTGGCTAACAACAACAAACCCAAAGACTGTTATATGGAATGTCCCAAATGGTAGCACACCACTACCAATTATTCGTCCAACAATTGGGTGTTGGCTTTATGTAAACTATAGTTTTGCTACACGAAGAAGTTTATTATAAATAGAAACTTTCAGATCCATAGACACTTCCTTGATTCTTGTTATGAAATAATTTTTTTTCAACAAAAATGATGCGGATTTTTCATGTTTCTTTGGCACATTCATCGATTTGAAACAATCCTTAACTCGAAGGCAACAATGACATGTGATTTTGAATGCGGAACCAAAATGATAGATATAGGAGGAAAAAGTTTACAAGATAAATTTGCCCTTCAGAGACACCAAGAAATGGAGATTTGTTTTTTTTTTTGTAAACCACATTTTGACCTCATTGATTGGATCAAGTTTGTCAAAATATCCGATCAATAGTTATTAGTCAGTTTCGTTGGTATAAAGTGTATAATTACCATTTATTAGCTTCGATTTTTCTCAAGCTTATGAACTTTTGTTGATTATCCAACCAATGTACAACGGGAAGAAAAAATATACAGTAAACTTTGCGGTTCACTAGAACGTTGATACGAAAGACAATTAAATCCATTTGAGCGAACAACAACGATGTAAAAAGACTTTGAATAATTTTGTTTCGGGTTATCACCGGTTAAGAAGCAAAATTAGCGGTCAACTTTTACTTTCGTTTTACTTCATTGAAAACACCGGTTTGACATAGAGTTAAAATATTGAAATTTACTTTCAAGTATATTATGCACCTGATCTAAATAACGTTATTAAGTGATTAATTAGAACAATGACACCCACATCAATCATTGTTTATTTTCAAAGCAATTATGACACCCACATCTTTATACAGTCCAGGTTTATGATACCGATAATTGAGCAAAAACTATTATCATAGATTTAAAATGCATGTTTATGTTGTAATTTTTAATTTCCGTTTCGTTTGTCCGTAAAACGTTGAGAATAATTTCATGATAAAATGGATTCAAAAATGATAAAGATTAAAATCCAATCAAGTTATCCGAAAATCATGGCGGTGATTGTGGCAATCACTTTCATCATACACTATCGAATGTAATGGCAAATCATTCAAGTGAGACTTCTCTTTAAACCTTTCATCTCTCATGATCAATGTCTGGTGTTAAATTAGAGGTTCAAAGTTTTACTATAAAAACGGTGAGGTTTGGATTTTTTTGTTCCATCAGTTGTTCAAACAATTTCGAACAAACTATTACAGTGACCAGTGCTAGTGATTTGTTCATCATAAAAATCGTTTTTATTTCAAAGCTCAAACCCTTTAATTCAATTGACCATGTACTATTCAAGATTATTTTCTTTGGCAGCCATTATTGCCCTGTTCATCATCGCTCATTTTGATATAGCTTTTGGTGGCAGTGAGAAAAACGATGATACGATAATCATTGGTGGCGAACATGGTTGTGGGCCAAAATTGATCTACAAAGGTGGTGGCAAGAAAAAAGGCGACATTATCATGATGAACGATTGTAAAAAGAAAAAGACTCATTACATCCCGTATCCGGTTTACCATGGTGGATATGAAGAGCACGGTGGTTACGGGCATGGTGGCTATTAATCCTATCTAACATAATAATGAATCAATTCTCATGATGAATTCTGGTAATTTTTCATCTAATTATGAAATGGAAATTTTTCTTATATGCGGCCTTGTCTTTTTCCTCGAACTTAATATATATCCAAATTAATATTTATTAAAATTTTCGCCATTTTATTTATCATTCAATAATAAATTTACATAAAATACTGTTGTTTTTTTTCATTAATAATTTATAATTCCAATTGAAGACTACCCGTTTTTGATTTACGCGAAAATGATGGTTTTGATAAAAAAATTATGTTTGATGCTAGATAAATAAAACATTCGGATATGCTTTTTCGATCAGTTGCTGATACTTCGATAAATTTAACCTTTTCTTGTGCCACCCATTTGCGGATTTCCTCTAGATTTATAACAGCTTCATTTATTTTGTCCATTTTGTTGGCAACCAATACTATTGGTATCTATATGGATAAAAGATAGAACGTTAACTAATCAATACATAGGCTAACAATTGGAATTTCACTTACATCTTTTTTATCCTTTAGTTTTTCGATATTCTTTTTAATCTGAACAGCCATCATAAAAGATTCTTTATCATTGATGGAAAAAACTACCAAAAAGGCCTGTGAACCATTCGAATTTTATTGATAATCTTAAAAATCAAAATAAATTACAACTTACATCGCAAAATGAAAGGCACATTTTGATTGCATCGATATTTAATGTTTCCTATGAGAGTTAAATCAAAAAAAAAAATCAATTTCAACTATCATGAAACATTTAAATACCATTCCACCATAATCGTAAAGGAAAATTTTTTCACGAGAATTTTTATCATATTCAACCATTGCACAATAGATATCTTCACTTGTTGGCTCATATGGATTTTTTAATCGATAATGATTACCATATATAGCCTCATCAATAATGGTAGTTTTTCCGACCCTAGGAGATCCTAGAACGGCCACTTTGAAAGCATTTTTCATGATTATTGTATCTTTACACGGTAGATGATCATTTCGTGGAAAATTGATGACGATTGACAATAATAACAATCAACAATTTTTTTTTTATTTATCCAATGATAATTAATAACCGACTACGACATCTAGTGTAATCGGTTATTATTAAAAATAATGAAAATAATTAAATAAAAATATACGACATCTGGTGAAATGTTATGATACGAATAATGGTAATTTTTTTTTTCATTTTATTTATTAATAAAATAAATATATAATTGACGGCCAAAAATAAAAATTAATCCTCTGTCAATGTCAATCATGATGATACCATACAGGTGTGATATCCGGATTTTATTATTATTTTTCTCAATATAAAATTATGCACTATTTTTGGTAACAAACAATACAAACAATGATTTTGTCATGATTGAAGAAAATCATATCAAAAACTTATAACAATAATAATGACGATGATGATGATATTGATAACACAAAATCCAATTGTCAAGTATAAAAAGAAATTGGTGTGAATTAATATAATTAATAATAATTTTTATTTTTTTTTCCATGTCAATCTTATGATGATTTCATTTTGTACCTACATACATACACACACACACACACACACACACACACACACACACACACACACACACACACACACACACACACACACACACACACACACACACACACACACACACACACACACACACACACACACACACACACACACACACAGATTTATATTATAAGTTTATTATTGATGTTAAGGTGTGTGTCGGTATGTTTATGATGTCTCAATAACGATGATGATTAGATTATGTTGCCTGTTGATAGACGAAAAAAAAACAATAATAACCGACCAAAAAAAAAAAAAAATCAGAAAACACAAACATAGAGACACAGACACACACACACACACACAGACCTAGTCCATCGTATGATAAAGATATATAGAAAGTTTAATCTTATTGAAATTAGAATTTTTTTTAATGATTCATGATTTTTTCTTCACTACAGATCACATTGAATTTGGCTCTTTACATTCGATTCTTATTACTTATTATTATTATTGGCAAATTATCGATTAAATTTCAAAATAGAATCATCGTATATTTCAATGTACAATTCTTGTTAATGTTTCAACAACAAGAATGTCACTTGTGTTCACTTGGTACACAAGTCATTCATAATAATTTGAATTGTACATTTAATCAAGATAAGAAGAATTGAATACAAATATAATGATATCAGTGATTGTTACCATCTTGTTATTATCATTTACGTCATCATTATTATCACCATCACCATCGACAATGATGGATAGATTTCCTTGCAAAAGTAATCTTTTCTATGATTTTCGTAATATCGATCGTTTTATGGACAATATGTGTGCACAATGTTTATGGTATATGGCTGGCAGTGAAGGTCCATGGATAAATTTTGATTCAGTACATAAATGGAAAGTAATCTATAATTATAGTGATCAAATCAACGTTCTTCTTTGCAATCCGAATTGTACGGAATTCAAATATGAAACACTTAAACAGCCGAATAATTCCATTCAAAAAGAGTTGAAATCCGAATTTTATATGGTAAGACTTTAATTAATTTTCATAATCAAATCTATTATCTAAACAAATCATTTAATTCATGAAGGGTCTTTTACTCGATTGTTGTGAACAAGCTCGTCAATGTTGTGTACGAATGTTGGAAAATGGAAATCATGATTCCCATGAACATGATCATTGTCCAGCTAAATGGGATGGTTTTATGTGTTGGAATTCAGCCAAACCGGGTACAATCAGTTATCAAACATGTCCCAGTATGACATATTTTGCTTTGGGTATTAAACCAACATCATGTCGAAACGAATTAGCGAATAAAGAATGTTGGCACAATAGTACATGGGCTAGAATAAGCAAAGCTCATTTTGATGAAGTTGAAAAAAAATGGATCAACTATTCTGAAGAATACACAAATTATCTACCATGTTCGACACCTGGTGCAACAATTAAACTAAAATTTATTCGTATATCGATAGTTATCTATGTCATTTCTTTGGTACTCACATCGATCGGTTTCATTTTACTCTGGGCATTCTGCAATGACCGTCACAAATTGAGAGAAATTCATCTTAATTTTTTCCTATCGCTCATACTCACCGCATCATTTTCTCTTTCTGTATTGATATTCATCAAAGAACAACATTATCGTCTCAATTCTATGATCGATAAAAAGTAAGTCATCAATTTGTTATCTATTCTATTTTTAATGATAATTTTTTAAAAGTCCAATATGGTGTCGAATATTGATGCTTTTGATGAAAACGGCGCGTTTAACCAATTATTGTTGGATGTTAAATGAAGGCATTATACTTTGGCAGCTTGTTGTCCGTCCATTGCCTGTCAATAAAATAAGAATGATCAAATTCTATCTGTTAGGATGGTTTTCTCCCATCATAATAATTTCATTTTATACATTTATTCATTCAATGGAAGTATTTAACAAAAGTTGTTGGACCAAATCGATGGGTTATTGGGAATTAATATACATTGTACCTACCATTACATTCATTGTTGTAAGTATAGAGTAGAAATATTTATTTTACAAATACTGAATCAATGAATGAAATTTTTTTTTAAAAGATAAATACCATATTGTTAATCTACATGATGTATGTTTTGTTGCATAAATCATTTACTACATCAAACAACATGAATCACCAATTACGGTCAAGTGTTGGTAAATCCTTATTGTTGGTGCCAGTGTTTGGAATCCACTATATGTTCTACATTGTTCCATTCGATCCATTCGAATCATGTGCTTCGTATCAGTTCGTATTCCACTATATAATGATCATCACCGAAGCATTACAAGGTTCAATTGTAACGGCAGTATTCTGTTTCTTCAATCAAGAGGTATGATTTTCACATTTTTTGATGATAAAAATTCTCTTCATTTCATTAACAATGTAATTCTCTGTATAGATTCGTGAAAGTATTAAAAGAAAATTTGATAAAATGCGTCTTCGAAATCATTCCATCACTCAACGTCGTAATACAACTGTCGACAATGATGTTATGGAGATGGAAAAATTGAATCAAGTTGTAAAACTTAATGATTCATGACTTTTCGCGATAGTGATGATTATGTGCCAGCCATTCTGAGATTTTCAACCAAAAAAAAAAAAAAAAAAAAAAAAAATTTACAACCAACACCGATTCATAATGATGTTTTTAGACAGCAACAACAGTATAACAATGCCAACCGAATGTCAGCAAATCGATGTCACAATATATATATATCATTATAAATGTCTTCATACAAAGTTTAGCTTTTCACATCCACCACAAAAAAAAGTTGACAATTAAAATTGTAAGAGGAGAATTCATGTATTTCAACAAACTAAAAATGTGAACATAAGTTTAAACACTAACAAACTAGAATTCATGCTAATCGACGTTTCGTAATCATTCTGTGTGTGTGCATATATATGTAAAATTTTCTTCAATTTTTAATCTTTTTTTTTACTTTTTGAGAGATTCTATCATAAACGCCCATAATATTTTATTCATTCATCGGATCATCTTATTAAAGATTATTGTATTTAAAAAAAAACTAGTTTAAATAATTTTGACACATCATTGACATAAAGTGTGATTTTAATCCTCTTTTTAGTGAAACGGCCTACGGCTCCAGATGTCTTGAATGCCTAAAACTCTTTTCTATTTTTTTTTTTTTTTTGACTTTAAAAAATGAATGAAATATTTTTTTTATGATAAATACCATTTCGTTCACATCATTAGTATGGTTGGTTTTTTTTTAGTTTGCTTGTTGCTGGCCATTTTAGATGATCATTGATTTGGCCATCTGTTGCATTACATGCACACACAAACAGAAACAAAAAAAAGCATACATACTAAAATTTATCTTATGTTTTATTTTGCATTGTCCTTGTGACAAATTATGTCTACGAGATCGGAAAAATTCCACGTTCTTCGGAGAAAAAACTCGATCATAACTGGTTTAAACCCGAAATTTATGATCAAATTTATTACTCAAAGGCTTAAACAATTACTGTGACAACAATTTGTGTTTCTTTTTCCTGAATTCGTATCATTGTCTTTGATGAAAAACAGCGGAACCAATAGAACCATACGATCATTCCAAAACGACAATGAAAAAACCACAACCAGCCATACATCGAATCAACCAGTCGTCATTAGGTTTTTGTATTCAAACCACGTAGCCACGATAAACCAACCAACTAGCCAAAAAAAAGATAGAACAACGAATTGGCTTCAAAAAGATCATCATTTACCGCTGTTCATGTTATGAAGACACACACACACACACCAATGTTTGGTCTGCAAGTATAGGTTTTTTGTATTAGTGTGATGCGACCAATATTATTCGTGTCTTTGTGTGATTATTTATATTGTACAAAGTTCAAAGTTAATTATCCATGATTATGTGAATCGATATTCTCGATCATTCTATTAGTTCGCGGAAAATTTGATTGATTTTCTCTGAACTATTCAACTTTCAATCATCATCATCATCATTATCTTAACTTTCACCTGTTGTCGTTCAAAACTATTAAAGTTCGTCGTGAACAAGATTGATCGATTCGCTTGATCAGTTTGAAAATTCATTCATTCAATTATTTCTCACCAACTAACCCAAGAACCGTTGTTCATATATGTTATTTATATGGATAAAATGATCATCAATTTTCTGCGTATGCCAAAATAGCAACTAGCGGTCAAACTAATTAATATTATCTTTGACTACCACTAGACCACCACAACCACCATCAGAGTTACATTATGCTTTGAATTTTTTTGTGGTTTTTTTTTCTGGTCGATAGTTCATCTTTCCTTCAATCGATTGAACAAGAAGAAGCCGGCAAAACTTTTTCAGCATTAGTTTTCCTGATGTGTTTATTATTGTTTCCATTCATAGTCATGATCATCAATTGAACATTACCTGATTCTTGAATTTTGATACATTTAACAGTTTTGCCTAAAACACGACCATTTTTTTTGCATTTATTTGTTTGATAATCAACCAACCAATTCAACAATAATAATAAAAGCTCCAACCATGTTTATTTGTTTTTATGCCAATTGATAGTAGTATAAATAAAAATACCATGGATTTTTGTTTTTAGTTTTTTTTGGATTAATGAAGATGTAATCTTTCGATGTTTGTGTAAGTTTTATGAACACATACACAGAGAGCTAGACTTTCACTAGACAATCAAGAAATAGAATATATATCAAATATAAACGACAAACGATAATTATAATGAAGAACATGAACAGTATTAGGGTAAATCATGATTAAAAATGAAAAAGAATTTTTTTTTTTATTTACTTTGATATCGTCGCTCATCAACCAACCAGATCGACCAACCACACAGTTTTTCATACAATAACTCAATAATTATCACAGACGTGTTTATTTAATCTCATCATTCAATCTTTATAGACAAATAGATGTGAATTCAGGTCAAATATGATTGGATATTTGATGATCACTGAATTCGAATCTATTCAAATGTGGAATTGTTGTTGTCGATGAAATTATTATTTATTTTTCCAAGCAAATTGATTCATGTTATTTTGACAGAATTTAAACAAAGTCTGATTTATATCGTGATAATCACTACCAAGACCATCATCATATTGATGGCCATTAACCACAATCATCATCATTCGACAAAACAATTTGATCAAATGGTTTGACAAACAAATGAAATGATCACTTTCTCTGTTTATAATAATTTTTCTGCCAGATTCCAATAATCAAAAATTCGTAAAAAATTGAAAAAAATACCTACTCATGAAATCTTTAATGTCGTTTGTTGTGCGGGCCAAAATTTTGGCTCGGTGTATACAACTGAAAAATCGATCATTCATCAACGAAATTATAATCTTCATCATGTCTTTATTCATGATTTCATCGATACAATGTACATCATTATCATTTCATCATGATGATAAAAACAGTGAAATGAATCATCATAATTTGATGTCGAAAAATTTTATGTTTAACGACGAAACAGAAAATCTGATCGATGATGATCGTGATCAACAGAGAAAATTTCGAGGTCGAAATAAATATGAATCGACCACTTCTACTTTGACATCTATAGTACCTACGATTGAATTTTCATCACCATCGTATTCATTTTCAGCATTGTCTCATCATAATCCATTGAATGATGAGGAAAATTTTATATTTCGTCATGAATGGAATTTTACCGAAGTCAATCTGGCAAATAGTCATCTATTCTATATTCGAACAAAATATTCATGTTCAACACCTCGTGCTAAATTAGTAAAAGTGTTGGATTATCATGCATCACCATTAAAACAATATGTACCTAGGTATGGCTTTTTGTTCTTGAAATTTATTTTAAATCTTATTATGAATTTTTTTTTTGATGATTTGCATAGATGCACTGTTCTGCATAGATGTGATGATGAAAGCGGATGCTGTGAAGATGTGTAAGCATTTGATGAATTGATTTTTTTTTTGTTGTTACCTTTGTTCATTTGATCAATTTATATATTTGCAGGACACATCGCTGTGAACCAAGTAAAACTCAATTGGTCGAATTATATTTCCATGTAATTCGTTCCGATATGAAGAATAATATAACTGGTGGTAATGCTGTTGGCATTGAACGGCTTACATTTTTAAATCATACTCATTGTGAATGTAAACCAATCAATTATATGCCAAGAAGTGTCCAAATTCGACCTCCTTTGCGTTTAATGAGTGCTGGTTCTGATCATGGTCATCAGCAAGGTCATCATCATCATCATCATCACCACCGTCATAATAATCATCATCATAAATGCAAACATGTCATCAAATGTCCCGAGCCATTCATTCAAAGATTTCGTGGCACAGATCAACGCTGTATTTGTGATTGTGTTCGTCAATTGGGCCATTTTACTACCGATAATGATAGCGATAAGGAAGTATCCTACAAATTTTGTCTGAAAATTCAAGATGGCCTAGCAAAATTTGATCCATTACGAGCTAAATGTATACAAACTGGTGAATGTTCTGAACCTATATGTTCATTTGGTTTACGATTCAACAGAACTGAATCTCAATGTTCAACACAGAAATCAGGTCTGTGGTTGAATTACAACCACAACCACCACCAACTGTTTCAGACTAGTTTACAAAATTCACCAAATAATAATCATCAACATCAAATTCGTCATGACCTTCATAATCATCATAATGGACAGCATCATCAACATCATCCACATCATTCTCGAACCTCTCCACCTCCAGCAATCTAAATGACCAAAGCATAGTTTAAACAAAACAAAAAAATCCTAGCTCATTGATGGTATGAGATTCTTGTTTCTTGTCATTCTAATACCATCATCCAAGCATAGCGATGAATCTAAATCTAAGCCAAAAAACAAAAAATTTCCAATCATTATCTCATACCAAAAAAAAATTCAATTTAATCTTTTGATTTATTTATAAATAATATTCATTTTTTCAGTGCTTTGCATAAAAAAAATACATATTTCCATAATTCTTTGTATGATATTTTTCATTTAAATATTTGACAAAAATAATTAACATTTTAAAGCGACACCCTCTTGATGGCCATGATTTGCTGGTGTATATTCGATCAAATAAAGCCTTTTATGGTCATTGTTCTTTCAACAACAACATCATCAACCATACAATAAATACAATAAAATTGAATGTGATCATTGAAGGTGAAGGTTTTGTTGTTGTTTTTTTCTGGCTGTCAAATGAAATATAGTGATTTCAAGTTTTTTTTTCAATTCGTTGGTAGTTTTATCGACGACGAACATAGAAACACAGACACTTGCAAACACACATCATCATCATCATTAACATTAATATTTAATATCGAAACGAGACGATCAGTAAATTTCAACTCATGGCCATGGTCAAAACTTTGAATTTTTTCCTCATCATTTTTTTCATCACTTTTGATTTGAATTTTATTTGTAAGTTTAATTATGATGCAATTTTGTTCATGAAAAAATTGTTTATTCAAAATTTGAATTAGTTTCTTCGGAGAAACAAGAACAAAAATGTCCTGAAAAATGTCCGAACAATGAACCATACTCACCAGTATGTTCATCGAATGGTACGGTTTTCGACACTGAATGTTCTATGCATCTTTTGTCTAATTGTAGGTAAGAAAAAAAATTCTTATTTTCATTTTCTAATTATGAACCTGCCCATTATTCATTTGAATCTCATGAATAATCATTGTATTAATTAATTTTATTTATTTTTTTTGTTCTACGAATGAAAAGCCTAAGCGTGAGTGATTGGGAAGAATGTCGTGGATTACATCCATTATGTCCGGCGGATTGTTTAGATATTCAGGATCCAGTTTGTGCAGGTTAGTTTGTCGATCGGTCAGTCAGTCAGTCACAAAGCCTGTCAAGATTTTTTATTCATAAATTAAGTCTTAATATTCGCACACAAAGAATCTAATTAATTAATCTATCTACTAAATAATTCAGATGATAATAAAATCTATCCGAATAAATGCGTGATGCACAAACGTAATTGTGGGTAAGTAAACCATATCATTGATCATTGATGATGAATATTATAAATCACGATTATTTTGATTGATGCATTAGAAAATTGATCCGGGAGCGTCCGATTCTATTCTGTCTTGGAAACAATGCTCGAAGTATGATTACCATTAATAATGAATAAAATTCCTAACAAAAAAAAATTGTTTTTTTTTTCTCACGTAAACAGAGTCCAGACAGGATCATTGTCCGGACAATTGTCTTGAATTATATAAACCTGTTTGTGGAAGTGATGGTCAAGTCTATCTGAATGAATGTTATTTGAAAATGCAGAATTGCGAGTAAGTAAATTATAAAATCTTTATTTTCAAGATGGTCATAGAATTCTAAATTAAAAATTATAGCAATGGAATCGAAAAGGTAGATATGAGCGAATGTGCAACGGCTTCAAAATGTCCAGCCTATTGTATTCCAATCTATGATCCAGTTTGTGGATCGAATAAAAAAATCTACCTTAACCAATGTATGATGCTAAGAGAGAATTGTAATGCCACCATCAGGAATATGCCATTACAATTTTGTGTTGGCGACGATGTTGACAAATTATAACAACAAAAATTTTTTCAACATTCAAATTTTTTTTTAATTTTTGATTGAAATATAATTCATCATCATTTTTTGTGAATGCAAATAAAATTGATTATTATAATAAAAATCTGAATGTACGAAAAAGCCTATGATCATCAGTACAAGATGGAAATATAAAGACTCAATTAGTACGAGCACGCATTGCCGAACGACGTCCGGTGACGGCTTGAAATCCACTTTTAATGTTGGCCACCGATCTTCTTGACCCACAACTTTCGCATTGTAAGAAAAATAGACGTGTTTCCTTTTGAAGAATCGTTTCAGGCGAACGACATGTTTGGCAAGCAACATATTCCTCTGTGGATAAAATACATGTTACATGATCATATTTTTTACAATAAAAAAAAACATACTTATATATCGTCGAAGTACACTTTCGATCTGTTTTTGTTGGAAACGACCTTTGATGATCAATTGATTATTTGCATCAACTGAACCACTAGTACCCAATTCGGTTAATAAAAAATTCTGCAAATGTTTCGATTGTCGATGAAGCCTACATGAATAGAGTAATTAGTGATTATATTAAAATTAAATTACTAATATATATTAGTAAGACATACGATTTACAAATTTCAAGAAAATTGGCAAATGATGTTTTTTTGGTACCAATACGAAGAACTTGTGGAGGACGTAAAACATATTTTTTTCTACCTCCAGATTCACTTTCAGGATTCTTTTCCTTGATCTTGTTATAAATCATTTCTAATAATTCATCATAGGTATAATCCCGATCCGAATCTAGCCATTTAGATGGGCCACCACTGAATTGGATGTCCTCTTTTAAATCGTCATCAGCATCTGCATCGTTTTCTTTGTCAAAATCATCTTGATCCGGCAAATCAAAAGTAGTCTTCTTTTTTTTCTTCTTCTTCTTTGATACACTGAAATCTAGATCAAAATCATCGACAGCTTCGGTAGCTTGAGAATCATCCGGTTTTTCATCACCAGGGCTTTCTTTTTCACCGCTTTCGCTTGGTAAAGCATTCTCTAGCTCTTCCAGATTGAATGGTTTCTTTTTCTTTTTCTTCTTTTTAAGGCCGGAAAAATCGGCTAAATCCAGATCATCGTCCAATGGAACATCATTGGTTTTTGTTTCAGTGGCAACATTTGAATCATTTACACTTTCAGTTTTGACAGATGATTCTTCATCGTCCAATGCAGTAAAATCATATGGTTTTTTTGTCTTCTTTTTCTTCTTCGTAGTCAAATCTAAATCCTGAATAATCAAAAAAAAGGAATAGTTTTCAATTCATTGTAACAATGCAAATAATTAATTACCAATTCATCGTCGGCCATTATTGATTAATTTTCTCTGTATGAATATTGAATTTAAAAAAAAATTGATCAAAAATTATTGCATCAGAACAACACTAACACTGTTGCTGAAATCGGTGTCGGTGCCATCGAAAAAAAATCGGATAATGCTCTCTCTCCATGCATAAAAATGCACGACACGCACACAAGAAAATTTAAACACTATCGATACTATCGAATATGTGATGTGCGCACAGTACAAACCCGAAGAAATTAAAATAGTCGACAAGTCCATTGTAATTTCAGCTTGTTTTCCCATTTTTTTTTCAAAATCACTTGCATTTATTTAGTTATTTTTGTTTCGAAAAATAAAAAACACTCAGGGACTTTATCACCTGGATGGGAGACGATCAAATAATGTCTATGCCGGATCTACCCGAAGAAATAATTGAAAGACAACGGCAAGAGAAAAAAGATTTAAATGGTATTTATTGAACATTTTTAATACTTGAAGTATTTACTTGAAATTTAATTTTAATTCTTATAGCTAAAGTAACAAAACTACGGTTTAGTGTTCCTAAAAATGATAAAAAAAAGAAGAAAGAGATAAATAGTCAAATTGAATTGATGGAAGCAGAATTGAAAGCAAAACATGAACAAGAAATTTTCGATTGGCAGCAGCAGCAGCTACATCAACAACAACAACAACAACAGAATTCTCTCCAACAAAAAAATTTAATAGAATCATCACAAAATGATAAATCAGATAATGATTATGATTATGAAGAGAATAATAGATCGATGGAGAATTTAAATAAACCAAAAATAACCAAATCACAACGTAGACGAGAAAACAAAGAACGTAAAGATCGTGAACGACAAGAACGTATTAAAGCTGGTCTATTAGACGATATTGATAGTACGAGATCGATTGAAATGAAAAAAATTGAAAGCCTTTTAGAGGAAAGAAATCTAAGCCTTTGTGAAATACCATCAGATGGTGATTGTATGTATAAAGCAATTGAACATCAACTTCGGTTGACACGGAATATCGATCAAACGGTGGATGAATTACGATATCAGGCTAGTGAGTACATACGCCAGAATAAAGATGATTTCATACCATTCTTATTGAACGATGAAAATAGTGTGGTGACTGATAAAGAATTTGAAGTGTATTGTGATAAAATAGCAAATACAAAAACTTGGGGCGGTCATCTGGAATTGAAAGCCTTGTCAAATACTCTTAAAGTGCCTATCGAAATAATACAAGCCGAAGGTACTCCAATACAAATCGGTTTTAGTGAATTTGGTTCGAAAAATCCTTTGATTCTATGGTAAATCTTTTATATATTATTGTTTATATAATATAATCATTTATCATTTCAAATTATAGCTACTTCCGGCATGCCTATCGTTTGGGTGAACATTACAATAGCGTTATGCCTAACGGTGAAGTGCCTGATGATGAAGAATGGCACAATACTGAATGACATCTTGAATTTATAAACGATGGACAGATACCTTCCAACCGATCGACGAATTTAATAATTCAATCCAATCATCTATAATTTCGTCTTAAAATTGCATTTTATTTTATTTTATCTGCATGTTATTTCATTTTTTCTTCCAATTGTATTATAGCACACATCGACACAACAATGATATTAATTATCTCTTTTTGGATGAATCATTTTTTCATATTCATGATGACTGCAAACAAGAAAATAATGATTTTGATTCATCCTTTTTTTTCTTTAAATTATGTCTATAAAATTCTATGGTGATCATCATTTTTTTTATATTCTGGCCTTATTATATATTTTGAATTCGATAACATACAATAGAAGATAATGAGAAAAAAATCAACTTGATAAAAAAGGTAGATTCGAATTTTTTCTCTGTCCAGCAAACACATTACCTTACGATGCCTATTGTTATGTTACGAATTTTTTTTTCTCGGTTCGTTCAACATCAAAACTTTGGTTATACGGTCATTGACTTTAAATGTTCTTTGAAGTGTATCTCGATATATCGGTGTATATACATAGATGGTTAAGATGAAGATTGCTTATCATTAAACAAAGTCGACAATGCTAGCTATAATAGTGAATAGTTGATCGTGCATTGAGCCAGATATTCAAGTTGATTTTTTTTTCCGATCAAGTTTAGATATTACTTTGTTTTCTTTTCTTTTTTTTTATTCAATTTTGAACGTTGTCAAAGTTCGAATATATTTTCATACCTGGATCATCTTTATCATTGACGATGATGGTCGACAATCCATCGCTAGCATTATCTAAAGATGTAGCGCCAACTGTAATGCTTCATTTCTTTTCATAGTTCAAATAAATCGATGGTGATTGATGACAATACAAAATCCAATGAAAAAATGAATGATTATATCCCAATCTTAAATGGCAGGGATCAAGAAGAACCGCCATCATCATCATCAATTGTTGATTATCATCGTTTGCCACAGGTATGGCAATGTAGAGCTTTAAATTTCAATAAAAATATATCGAAAAATTTAAATGCTGGAAAATGTTGTATAATTGAGAAAACAAATAGTAAAATGAAAATTAAACACGATATAAATAATTTTTGTTATTCATCGGAATCCACACGGTCAATTACATCGAATTCTTCGAGTTTAATGTGCCTGTCAACTGAACATCTAATTAAACCTACAAACAAACACAATCGCTATCATCATTATCGCCATCATTATAATAACAAACATAATCAAAGATTATATAAATCAGCTATGAATTTAGATCAACGATCCAATTATTATAAAACATCAAAGATTCAAAATCCATATTTCATCCGTTTAGGTAATAAATTATTTGTGATTATAATTTTTGTATAATATGATGATTCAATTTTTATTATCTAGACAATCAATATGGCCAACCAACAAAATATTTTCATACACATCAAATGCATCATAAATTGCCATCTTCAAGAGATATACGAGATTATTATACCGGAATCCATCATCAAACACCATCATATTCATGGTTTCCATCGGCAACATATTTTTATCCGACAAACGTTGGAAGGAATCATACCATATTTCAGCTTCCAACCAATCATGGTTATCATCCTTTATATTCTAGTCAAACATTTTATCCAGGAGCTTATTTTCCAACAACAACATCATCGACAGCAATATATCCCAGACAACCAATGCGTATGTCATATAGTCAACCATACACTAAACAACTGCCAACTTCATTGAAATCTGAATTCAACAGCAAAAATCAAATTCCAACAAATTATCATCATCATCATCATCATAATCAATATAACAGTCAAAAATGTAAACTTTTATCAAAAACATCGACCAATACTAATGGCCATATAATCGTTTTGGTGGTCATACTTTCTGTAATAGCAATCGGTGTCGTTATGGGATTGATACTGGCGATAACAATCAATTAAAAATAGTCATGATCTCACCAATTTTATATTCAATGAATTCAATGAATTTATTCATTTCAAGTTAATCACAGAAATACAATCGTCTTACATGGTCACATCATTCATTTTGTATAAAATAAATAATTTTCGATTGATAAATAAAGTTAAAAAATCTTAAAATAATTTACTAATGAATAATACAATAATAATTAATAGGATATGAATGTTATGTTTGATTGAAAAATGTTGATTAGATATTAATGCCTTCCAACGATTATGCTTCGATCGATTGATTATTATCTTAATTCATAAGATTGGTGAGAAATCTTTTCGTAGAATAATTTCCAATAATTTAGGATGTGAATCAATATTTCTTGGCAAACTACGTTTTCGACACAATTCTTCCAATTTTTTCTCTAAAGCCAATTTCTGTTGGCCAGAAAACCATTCATGACGAAGTGAAAGAAGTATCAGTGGCACAATTAGTTGACTTGATTCATAAAGATTATTTACTTCGAAAATTGCATTACTATCATTTGTAACACAATGGCTCGGTATCAAAACAACTGGATTTTCAAATAACATTTCGAATGTTTTTCGTGCTAATTTTTTTGCATCTGTCGTATTATCGACAGCATTAAGGCAACCGATTAAACAACATAACGTATGAATCAATTGACGATCCGGCTGTCCGCTATGTGATGATAATTTACTTTGAATATAATAGACATTCTCTAAAATACTAGCCGCTTCTTCTAATCGGATTGATTTTAGGCAATTTTTAGTCTCTTTCAATTCAGGATAATAGAGAAATTGGGCAAATTCTTTTGATGAACGAATTTCAGGTAAACTAAGGCAATATGTTAAAAATTTTTGAAAAGCCAAACTACGTTCTGCTATCACTTCTGCAGAAAAATTGCCAATAAAAATTTTTTTTGGAAATATAATATCTTTGAGCAGTAACGGATATTTTCTCTTGATTGCATTATAAAAATTACGAAATTCTGAATATCTACGTTCAATGATGGCTGGTTCTGTTTCCAATCCGGGTACTCGTTTCATTAGAATAGTATAATTGACAAATTTTTGTCTTGTTTCATTGTTAGTTATTGTACGAGCTTTGATTATCTCAAATATCACACGATATTGAGCTCTACGTGGTGTAGCTGATTCAATTAGGTTATCATTCCAAATATTTAAATAACTTTCTTGATGAATTTGATTATAATTGGAATTCATTGTTGAACTAGAGCTGCAACTTGTATCAGTTGAGAGATCATGATGACCATTTTCGATTGTATTAGGAATATTTAATGGAATTGGCGCTAGTATTTCCAAACGTTCGGAATTATCATTTGTTTGGCCAAAATTTTCGAGATTATCTTCTTCATCATCGCTAGCCAGATATGATGAAAGAAATGTTGATTTATTATTATTACTGGTGAATCGTGTATCATTTCGATTCATTGTTGAATGTTTTGAAATAAATTTAATTTTTTTTTCATCGATAATGTGATGAATCGCAGATGAAGAAATGATCGATGATCAACATAATTGTAACCAAAAACGTCTAAGAAATCCAACTCCGCAATAATAATTTGATTATAATTAATTGGATAAATTATATGTTGTCACAAATTGTTTATTGATGCGAGAAAAATGTAACAAACGCAGTAAACAAAATTGCACAACATAATTATTTCCAAACAATCTGTTGCTGATTTTATACGATGTTAGTAGTTACAGTCCCCACTAACAGTTCAATTTCACATTTTTATATTATTTCGGTTCGATTTTTAATTGAATTTATTAATAGAAAATAGAATAGTAACAAAAATTGTAGATAAAATTTTTTTTCTAAGAAATATTAATCTCCTAATTTTAGGCGAGCAAATTCATTAGACAATTTAATAGCTTCATCCAATGATCCAATGTTGTTTCCGATAGCTTGAGCTGATTCCTGTTTGCCGCCACCTTTTCCTTGGATAACAGTCGTTATATTCTGAACCCATTCATTGGCAGTCAATCCTTTTTGAGCTGTTTCTTTTGATACATTAGAAAGACAGATAATTTTATTGTTATCCGAATCTATGCTAAAAAATAGCAAAGCAAGATCCGGATTAATAGCTCGAGCAGCTTTCACTGCCTGATCGAGGGCCTTGGCATTGGAGCCAGCATTCAACGAATTGACCATGTACTTTGAATTCGGATTGTCGGTGGCTAATTGTTTTGCTACATTAACAACTTCGTTTGCTTGTGAAGCTTTTAGTGAACGTTCATAATCATCTAGTTTTTTCTTCAATTGGTTCAACTTATTACGGAGTTCTTCTTTTTTCCAGCAAGATATATCCGATGCAGAGACTTTTTGCTGCAAATCTACGACTTTTTTGGCCATATTTTTTAATTCAGTAGAAAATTTTGATTGGTTAGCATTGATATAAATTCCCAATTCGAAAGCAAGTTTTTCAAGCTCGGCCAACTTGTTTATTGATCGGGTAGCTTCAGGACCTGTAACACAGACTATTCTTCTGATTCCCTTGGCAATCGCTTCTTCACTGGTTATAACGAAATCTCCAATATGTCCACTTCGTTTCAAATGAGTACCACCACAAAATTCGATCGAAGTATTCATACCAGCTGGACTGGATGGATCTTGTAATAGGTCATCTACAGGAACGCCAATTGAAACTACACGTACTGGATCCGGATAAGTTTCATCAAAAACAGCACGCAATCCTTTCACAGCTTTGGCCATTGAAAGTGGAGATTCTTTTGCATATACAATTTCATTCTTGTCAATCATTTCTCGTGCAATACTTTCAGCTTGTTTTACTTGAACACTTGTCATTGCAGACTGGTGAAAGAAAAAAAATCTCATTATTAATATAAATTACGTTTTTCAAAAATATAACTAACTTTGTTGGTAAAATCGAATCGAAGTTTATCAGCAGCTACGAGCGATCCTTTTTGATCAGTCTCTTTGAGAACAGATCTTAGGGCATAATTCAAGACATGAGTACCGGTATGATTATTCATAATTAATTTTCTTCTTTCCTATAATAAAAAAAAATTCTGTATGATGATATATTTAGTTAATAATTCATAAAATGACAAACCTGATCAATTTCTAGTCGAAGTACATCATTAACAAGAAGTTTACTTTGTCCAGAAGATTCTTGCATCAAATATCCAATATGTACAACATAACCACCAAATGATTTTACTTGAACCACTTTGAATTCAATTTCAACATTATTATCATCATTTTCCTTGATCATATAACCCGTATCATGTTCTTGGCCACCGGCTTCTGCATAAAAATTGGTCGAATCTAAAATGATGCCAATCAAATCAGTATCAGAAACTTCTTGAACAAATGATTTTTCTTTTCTAATGGCCAAAACTTTTCCTTGGCAGCTTTCAAAACGATAAACACTATCTTTTTTATCAGTTAAAGAATTGTAATTGTACTTGGGCAAATCATTGGTTACGGGAATTTTAAGTTGATCACGAAGTTCAGAAATAGCATGGACATCTAGTTCAACTTTTGTGTCTAATTGAGATATTTTTGCCTGTGATATTAATTGAGCTTGAGCTTTGGCTTTTTCGAATCCTTCCATATCAACGCATAAGCCATGCTCTTCGACCATCAATCGGGTAAGATCTATAGGGAATCCATAGGTATCATACAATTTCCATGCAATATCCCCAGGTAAGATCTTACTGCCTTCCAATTTTTCAATGGCAGTTTTTAACAATCGTTTACCTCGCGACAAAGTCTTCAAAAATTGCAACTCTTCTTCATTGATGATGTCCATGACCAATTGTGGATCTTTGTTGAGCTCAGGAAAAAAATCACCTAAAGTTTGTACGACGACAGGTACCAACGATCCAAATGCACCTGGCTTTCCACCAAGCTTTTCAATGTAACGAACAGCTCGACGTAAAATTCGTCTTAGTACGTATCCTCGACCAACATTATCCGGCCGTCCACCATCAGAAAGAGCGATTGTCAATGTACGAACGTGATCAGCCACTACACGATATGCCATATCAATACCGTTAGTATCATCGTCTCCAAGTTTTCCGGTATAATTTGGAGCGCCTGTATTTTCCTGGATGGCTTTAAACAGAGGTTCGAAGATATCCGTGTCATAGTTTGAAGTTTTGTTCTGAATGACCGATACAATTCTTTCAAAGCCCATACCAGTATCTACATGTTTTTTGGGTAACGGCACTAATAAACCATCATTTTCACGATTGAATTGAATAAACACGAGATTCCAGATTTCAATTACATTCGGATTGTCCATGTTAACTAATGCAGCTGCATTACGGCCACCAATTCGATCATAATGGATTTCTGAACAAGGTCCACATGGGCCGGTTTCGCCCATTTCCCAGAAATTATCTTTCATATCGAACGGAAGAATCTTTTCAAGATCAATGCCAATTTCTGACCATATTTTTCGAGCTTCTTCATCAGGTTCCAAATTAGCTGCTTTGTTGCCTCCAAAATAGGTAACATAAATCCGATCTTTTTCAAGGCCATAAACTTTGGTCAATAATTCAAAAGACCAATGACAAATTTCTCGTTTGAAAAAATCACCAAACGACCAATTTCCAAGCATTTCGAAAAACGTATGATGGTAAGAATCTTTTCCGACATCATCTAAATCGTTGTGTTTACCACCAGCACGAATACATTTTTGGCTATTAACCACTCTCTTGTACTTGGACATGTCGCTGTTTGGATCAACTGTCCCTAGAAAAATTGGTTTGAACTTTTAAAAACAAAGAATTTTAGATATGATATAATAGAAAACAAACAAATAGAATACCTGATTCATGCCAGCATTGGCAAACAAAAGTGTTGGATCTTCATGAGGAATGACTGATGAACTTCGAACAAAAAGATGTTCATATTTATCTTTGAAAAAATTGATAAAAGCTTGTCGAACATCTCTGTATGATCGTGAATTCAACGACATGATCAATTAATATTAATTATGAAAATGAAATTTTCGTACAAATAAAAATAAATTCAAAAAGAGTAAAAAAAAAAATTACACGTCGAAACCCAATCAAATTGCATGCATGCAATTTGTTGGTCATATCATGTGGAAATAGTTTTTCCATATGATAATTCGCGCATGTACATTATAATGTTGAACATTTTTTTTTCTTTAATTTTGAAAATCAATCTATTCAATCGAAGTTCCTGGCATTGAACAAACAGAGCAACAGCATAACATTTACTTGGCAATACTTAATATCATCAAAATTAATGTTTGATCTTGGAACAAGAAGGAAACTGGATCCATTTTTGTTTTGCGCTGTCTCACAATATATTGAGTATGTATACATATATGCATATAGGATATTATATTTCGAATAAAATTTTCATTTGAGTTTCATTATATACAATTAGATGATGGAAGGGTTTCATTGAATCGAATGTTGAACAACAACAACAAAACAAAAAATAAAAATTCAATGATCATTAGCTAAAAATATTTGCATTTAGATCACATTTAACTATAGTAATGTATATGTGCTGTTTTCATCATCGATATTATACCAGCATCAATAAACGAATAGGAAAAAAAAGGCGGAATACATTTTGCTTTGTAGGCAAACTGATATTCTGCCCCACCCCCCACAAAAAAAATATCATCAGGATATACAAGATTCGATTAATGGGTTAATTAATGTGATTGTAGAATTCTATCATAATGATGATGATGATGATTCGATTTTGTTTTCATTCGAACAATCAAAGAAAAAAACCATTTGGTTCGATTCTAAATGAATCGCCTGGATGGATGGATGGAAAAAACAGAAAGTAGAAACAAAAAAAATTAACCTTTATTCATTCATCTTGATTTGAAATTCTTTTTTCTCACACACACAAAATGAAGCTTATTATGGAACGGACAAATTATATGTTCATACTATTGAAATGTTTTCAGTATAATCGTCTTTTCCATGATTGATATTAACAACAACAAAAAATAAATAAATAATCTGTTGTCGTCGGTTAGTTGTTTTTTTTTCTTGAGTTGTCATCACGATCATCCATTGTCATCATCATATAAATATAATATATATGTATATGAGCCTTCAGAATTCAATATATATATGGAAAAAAACGAAATTTATATTCTCGGATCTTTAAATCGGATTTATTGTTTTGTTTGCCCGACAATAGACGATTCTGTATGCGATGACAAAAAAAATTGAAATTTTTGTACACTACATATTCAATATTTTGTCTGCCAAACCAAATAGTCATTAAAATCTGGAAAATTTATTTTCATCTTTCTTAAAATCATCATTTTATGATCTCGTCGAATCAATCTAAACATTTTTTGAGTCATTAATTTTGAAAAAAATGTTTTATTTTGTCATTTTAGATGTCAAAAATTGATGATTAATATTTACCGATATTACAACAACATCAACGTACAAAAAAAAAATGATTCAGCCGTTTTTTTTCTATTTTCTTACAAATAAATTTCGATATTTTAATTAACAAATTTTGGTGCGAATTTTAGTGAATTTAAAGTTTTGAGTAAATATTGTTGTTGTTGTTGTTGTTGTTGCAACACGAACAGAGAGAAAATCAATCAATCAATCAAAGAATTAAATGTATTACAAATACTTGTGTTTGTGAGGACGGCTAGAGATTTTTTGTTTTGTTTTGTTTTGAATTAAAAATTCCAAAATTATGTCTATATATAGAAAAGAAAATTCTTGTATTTTTTTTTTGAGTGTGTGTGTGTGTGTGTGTGTATGCGGTAGCAATATTATTCTTGATCGGTTACAATGTCAAAAAAAAATCCAGTATTTGTACATTATATAATATATATGAGATGATTATTGCGTTATGAATTTCAGGTTTTATTTTTTTTCAAACAAAAAAAAAATTTGTTAACCAGATATTTATACACTGGTTGTGTATCGTGGAACAATATGACGACTAGAATTTTTTGTTTTTAGGATTGGCATGTGTGTGTGTGTGTGGGATGAATGAATGAAATCTGACGCTATGTAACAACAGAATGAAAAATTATAACAATCATTAAATGAACAAAATGGAAACAAAATTTCATTTTTTTTTGGTGAAAAAAATATGCAACAAGTTTTGTTGTTGTTGTTGTTGTTGTTGTTTTTGATATGAAAACAAAATTACAACTAAATAATAACGTCTGTGTGTGTGTGTTTGTGTTGAAAATCGAAATCCTGAAATGAAACAAATAAATAATTGGGTAATTTTTTTTGTTGTTGTTGTTGTTGTTGTTGTTGTTGTTGTTGGTCGCCTTGGATACCGGGATTCTGTTTCATTTTGTTGTTGTTGTTGTTGTTGATTTTGTTTGTATAATTTTTTTTCTAATCAACAAATGGAAATAATAAAAAAAAAGGAATGCTGCCTGTTGAAACAAAAACAAACAAATAGATAGATTGAATAAATAAAAGAAAGAAAAAAAAATCCAAATCCAGAATCTATGTGGAATTTTCAAATGCAAATGTTGTGTGTATGTGTGTGTGTGTGTGCACGAATGTGAATTCTATTTTTTTGGATTGAAATGACTAGAAATGACACTCATATATTCAAATAATGAAATATTGTGTGCAAGTAATAAACTATGAAATGTGAATGAATATTATAAAAAAATAGTTGTATTAAACGATTTGAAAAACTACAAAAAAAAAAAATTTTTTCCATGCAAAAAAAATTCTGTCATGATCATTATAATATGTTATTATATTAAGGAAAAGCAAAATGAAATTTTCTCTGAGCAAATAATTCGAATCGTATTGTATTTCGATTTAAAAATTGAAATTATTTATTATTTATCACACTAAAATCAATGATGATCAATTAATCAATTAATTCTATACATATACAAATATATAAAAATGAATTTTTTATTTTTTTTTCTTTCAAATAAATCAGAGATGATCATCAATAGCTTCAGAAGCTATGCAATACTGTACCAAATATGCATACAATGAGCATCTTTTTTTTCTCTCTCTCTCTCTCTCTCTCTCTCTCTCTCTATAGAAAAACAAAAAAACAAAATCTATAGATTGTATGTGAAATTGGAAGAAATTTGCAAATATGCAAATGATGATGATGATGTTTATTGCTTCTATGAAGAATAAAATTAAAAAAAAATGAAATATTAAACTATAGTAAAATAGAAAATGTTTGTATGTCTGTATGGATGTGAGCATTAGGCCGATGATGATATATAGAGCAGTAAAAATGTATGATGCTAAACACTATGATGATAATATGATGCAATGAAATAAAAAAAAAATTTTTAATAATCAAATTTCCAATTGACTATTGTGAATATATTTTTTTTTTTTTGGTTAGATATTTATCGAGTATTCTAATCACATTATATATTTATTTGGATAAACACAAATATCCACGTTTTTTTTCGTATTGATTTCTACCATTCGTTTATTTCGTTGAAATTCAAACACTGAAAAATAAACAAACTTCAAGAAATTTTTCAAACAGTTTGGGAAAAAGTTTTTCCAATAAAATTTTTTTTTGTTGTTGGTGGTAGTAACTTTGATGACAAAATGTTTGGTTGATTGAAAATTTGCCACATTAACCCTAGAAAGGTAACCTACGTAAAATTTATGCTTTTTGCACTTCAAAATGTTCCAAAAAAACACTCACGATGCTAAGACAGCTGGAACCCCTTTCTATTCCTCAAGAATATATTTCTACACCTTTAGAAATAGAAAAGACCCAGTTTTTGCCTTTTATCTGTTATCTATAAGCTCAGGCGTAAAAGCTTGTACGTAAAATTTACGTATAGTTGCCTGAATCAGCATAGAAAAATCTTAGAAAATTTTGCTGAGAGCGATAGTTTCGGAAATTTTTCCCAAAAAACGTCATTTATGAATAAAAATAATTTTAATTTTTTTCTTTTTTTTATCTTTTCACTTGTCAAAAACGTTTTTTGTCGCAATATTTTTTGAAATAAACGTCTTTTCTGTTCATTTGTTTATGTTTTTCACTTTATTCAAAATTAAAATGCTTGCAAAAAGCGTTTAACAACGACCGGATGTAAACGTTGTGGCACCGCCCCCGTGGCGAATATCAGATAAAAATTTGTCAATCATGTTTCGATACACAATCATCGATTGATTAATCATATTTACAGGATCATTTTTCATTTTTTCTTGACGCTGTGATAATTTCAAAATTGACAATAAAAAAAAATTCATAATTTACACCATATCTTTGATTTGATATTTTGGAACTTTCCACTTTTGAAAAATAAATTTTTTTTCTTTTAATATAAAATAGAGGTCTGATTCAATGAATAAACGTTAAAATTTGATGACAAAATGTTTGGTTGATTGAAAATTTGCCACATTAAAGGAATGGTGGTCATTTTGGTGTTTTTAGGTTTTTTTTTTTTTTTTGTTTGCAAAAACATATGGCAAATCCATTCCGGTAAAAAAAGATAAAGGCCGGTATATTCTATCCATACGTTTGATATTAATAACCAAAAAAAAAAAAAAAAAAAAAAAAACAGACCAAGATCTTGGATAGAGCCGACACTATATATATTTGATGGCTATATGGAATCTTAGATAAGATCCAAAAAAAATAGTAGTAAACACACATCAAACCGTTCATTTTACGTTATATAACCAAGCAGCCATCCAATTTCGTAATAAATTAACTTTTGCTACTTTTTTAATCTCATTATTATTTTTTTTTATTATTATGGATCAAAACATCCGATTTTTAGAAAGACGAAAAATATAACTTCGGATTCTGTTCGTATGTTTTATATGGAATAGAAAATACTTTGATGGTACCGATTTCATCTTTTTTTTCCTGTTATATAACGTGTTTATTATTATTATTATTATAGACATCTGAGATTTATTTCATGGATAAAAAATAATGGTACAAATGAATGACGTTGTTGTGCCATCATTTTCATGCCATCAATGATCATGATCATCATCATCATCATTATTATCACACGATGTATAAATTCACATTCATTCAATCTCAATGCAAGTAAGTAGTATTCATGGCATGATCCTAAAATGAAACTTTTCAATGAAAATGATGGTAACAATCAAAATCAGCCAAAGATAGTTAGATAGATAGGATAGGATAGATTTCAAGAGCTTTACAAATGTGCCATCATTGTATAATATTCACACACACACACAGACAAACATACACCCATATACATAGCGTTTAACAACAAGTAATACCAGATTAATTTCACCATCATAGAAAAATCCAGAGAGAGAGAGAAGAAGAAGTATTAATACCATTATATAATAATTTTTTTTCTTTGCCTTTCTCTATTTGGTTTATTGACTAAATCATAGGATTGTGTGTGTGCGAGTATGTGTTCGAATGATTTCCTCATATTATCAGAAAAAAAATCAACGAAAGAATCAAGAATTTGTTATTCTTGATTCGTTAAACATTGAATCAAATTCAAGTGTTGATTATATACACAGCCATTATCTAATATATAAATTGTGTTGGAAAAAAAAGTTATGACAGTTTTCATTGTGTCAATTATCAATTATGATCAAATCAAGCCGATCAAAAGTTTTATTTTTTTCCACTTTATTTTCTTTTTCTTTTTTTTTATTTCATACAATTTGAAAGAAAGAAAAACAAAACAAAATGTATGAAAATCTAAATCGATTCCAAAAAAAAAGGCAAAGATCATCAGTAAACATCTTTTTTTTATAGCAATGTTTAATGATGATGATGCCCATCATCAACGATAATAGAGAATAATTTTGGTTGATTGATCTGGACGCTGTTGGAATTTTTTATTAACCAACACACACACACGCACATCCAATGTCACAAAATATTTAATTAGAAAATAAACACACCCCTGTTCCATTCGAATGCAATTCATGTACAGTTGAAAAATTCTTTCAAACAAAAACTTAGATTTGATTCAAAAAAAATTGTAATGAATTCATTTTTTGCAGATTTTTATTCGGATAGTCAAAAAAAAAAAAAAAAAAAAAAAAAAAAGAATGAAATGACAAAGAAATAAGAAATTTATGCAATCTTTTTTCACATTATACACACACACACATACAAAGATATTTCGACCGGAAACTAACCCGATTCTTACAAGCACATATAATAATAATCAATAATGTTGCAATGTTGAAAATGTAAATCGAATCAGACAAGCAAGAAGTAAGCAAGCACCATATATATACTACCAAGCAAACCAAAGTTTTTAATTGTAATTTATCTAATGATGCATTCATATATATATATACGCGGATTCTGCAAATGCCAGAACAAAAGAAAAAAAAACACAAGTTATGCAAATTAGTTTTTGTTCATCATTATCATTATCATTCGTTGATGTTGAGCTCCAACAACAAATTCTCATGTGCTCACAAACAAAAGCCAATGGTGATGATGATGATGATTATAACTGAAGTGAAAACGAACAAAAACAAGATTGAATTGAAAGTATTAAACAAAAAGTATCCAGAATTGGACTTGGTATTTTTTTATCTGCAGCTGTTTTTACTTCTATTCATCATCCATTCTTGCTGTAAATGAAGTAATAGTAGTTGGATTGATTGTTGATCGCATTAAATTTTAATTGTATTATTGTTTTCTGGAATATAGTTCTCAATGAAAAGTTTTGATTATTCCATCACATCCATTGGTGGACATTCAACACACAATATATTTGACACCATCGATTCATTGTATCGACCATCATTTAATATGAACATGAATGAAAATACCCAAAGGAACCGAAAAAAAACCTTCGAATAAAAAAAAAGAAAGACCAAAAAAAAAAATCCTGATACAACCACAGTCTAATCAAATCTATCTAGTTAAATTCCTAGCTATGAATTTGCCATTGAAAAAAAAAATAGAAAATAAACCATTTAGATAACATATATAAAAAAAGTGGAACAGGAAAAGTTTTTTTTCCCACCAGAATTTAGTTTGTTTTTTTAATGATCAAATTGATAAAATGATCAATATAATGTGATCATCGACTAAAAATATTTGAAAAAAATTCCGGCTATTCCAGCTGATTGGTCAGAATGTTTTTTTTTCCAATCAAAATTTGTAAGAATCTATTTATATATATGAATATGGTACCCTTAACATCAACAAGAAAAAAAACACACCTCTATACACCCTAAAAACTCTTGATGTTGTATTTCTCATTCTTCTTCTTCTTCTTTCATCATCATCATTCTGGTTCTAGATGTGCTGCATATATAAGGTACTAATAATAATAATAATAAAACAAGTTTATTGATCATACACACACACACACAAACAAAAAATCCAATACGAAAAAAAACTTACAAATATCGATGTATGATGTGCTGTGCTGTGTGTGTGTGTGTTTGATTGAGGGTTTGGGCAAAAAAAAAAGAAAAAACTTTTATTGAATTCTCATATAATCTTTCTCTCTTTCTCTCTCTCTTTGATTCTTGTCCCAGTTGTTGTATGCTCTTATATATTTTTTCCAAGTTCAATTCAGTAGCTTTATGATTGTGTGATTGTGGAACATACATACATACATACATACAAACACATGAGATAGAATATATACAAAAACCTTATATCAGCATCTGTGAGTAAAAAAAAAAAAAATACATGGCCCTAAAACATTGTAGTTTTCTATTTCCTATTATATAAACACACACACACATTGATGCAAACGATCCTGCCACAATCTTTCCATTTTCTGTTGTCGCCATTCACCACCACCACCACCACCATCATCACCATCATCATCATCATCAACATCATCATCATTTAGTTGGCTCTTTTTTTTCAGTGTAAAAAACTGAATGTTGTTAATGTTATCAAAATACATGAACAATATTATATTATTAGTATTATTATTATTATGCTTGTGTATTTGTGAATTTATAACAGTAAAAAAAAATTCACCATCTCATTTTTTTTTTACTGCCTTTAAATAAATGTGTCTGACTTTGTCTGTATTGTTTGTATGTTCAATACATGAATATTTTTCTCACACACACACACACACACACACACACATTCACATTGGCAATATTCTTCTTGTTTAACCAAATTTTTTTTTATCGATGAAATGATTTTTTTTCTTCTCTATTTTTCTTTCATGGATATAAATCACATTATAAATTACCATTGTCATTGTTGGCGTCAATGGTGATGATTCTATTTGTTTTATTTGAAAAGAAAACAGAAATAGAAATAGAAAAAAAATCACTTTTTTTTCACCGTTCGTTCATACGATTCATGAGGATAATTTTTTTTCTTATGAAAATGATTAAAGATAGAAATAGAAAACGAATCAGAAAAAGAATCAGTATCATTATCATGATTTGTGAAAAAAGAATAGGGGGTGGGGGAAAAAACATGTTGAAATTCAACATATATATCTCTCTCTATATAATCTGTATGGAATGTGTCAGGTGTCATGCATTTCCTGTAGTCAATAGCAAAAAAAAACAAACGGTTTTACGCTGATATTATTATTATTATTATTATTTTTGTTGAAAAAAAAGAAAACATTTCGATATGATGATAACAAAACATCAAAGATTGTAAAAATAAAATATAAAAAACGAAATAAGAATAGTAAAGCAACAAACAACAGAACAGAACAGTAACACAAAACAACAAAACGAAATGAAAACAAAAAAAAAGCAAACAAACAAAAAATATCTAATAAAGAAAAGATGAAAATTGAAACGGAATTGTGTATACAGTGTTTGTGTGTGTGTGTGTGAATGTTTGGTTATAAATATTTCGTTTTGGTCTTTTCATATCTCTTCGTTTGTTCTTTTTTTTTTCTATTTTCACATCTCATATATCGATATCAATGTTACTTGACTATAACTTGTCTTTTGATGTATATTATTATTATTATTATTTGTAAAGATAATATCATGTATATATATGATTTATATAGATAAAATACTAATATATTGATTATTTTTTTTAAAAAAAACCGGATACGATATATATATAAAACATTATGAAATTACAAAAAGAAAAAAAAAACATACACATTCACACAAACATGCATTTTTTTCTATATATATTAATTGATATATATATGTATAGAGCTAGCTATACACACACACACACCCTTTTCTCAATGATATAACAAAATTATAAATGTTATATATGTAAATGTTATTTTTTTTTTTTTTTGGATCTGATCTCTAAAATAAATTTTGTTTTTTATGTATTGTTAATAATAAAAGGGCTAATCAATATATTCAGACCGTGGTATCATCATCAGTTTGTTTTATTCGATTGATTTTCGTTTATTTGAAATGATGATATTACTGCTGCCACCACCATTCTGTTGTAACACCTTAGATCGTGTTATTGTAATACTATTTGTATAAGGATTCGTTGTTGTCGTATAGCTTGGCCGTTGTTGTGGTTGTTGATGTTTTTCCGGTTCTTGTTTTTGTTTTTGTTGTTGTTTTTCACTATTACTATTATTCATTTGATGACTAGCTGTTGTCGTTGTTGTTGATTGCTTGTTATTATTGTTCAATTTTGAAAATGATGTCGATGTTGAAAATGATGACGGTGATGATGATGATGATGATGAAGTGGGAGAACAATGATTCTCCAATGTTTCACAATTATTACCATTCGTTTCCATTGATTGTTCTGTCGTTTGTTGTTTGCTATTATTATTACTGTTATTATTGTTGTTGTTGTTGTTGGCATCCTTAAAACATGATGATTCGTAATGCTTGTTGAGATATGATTTAAGAGCAAAAGACTTATTACATCGTTCGCAACGAAAATGTTTGAATGCACTATGTGTTTGCATATGAGCTCTATGAGTAGTAAATTCATAACCATCATATGCGATTCCAACAATATATTTACATGGAATATTTATAAAGAGGGATGTGTGAAAGGGAATGAAAATAGAATAGGCAAGAAAAAAAAACAAGAGAAAAAAAACCAATGTCAGTCAATATTTTCAATTAGAATTCTTTTTCAATGCATAAAAACAACAACAACTACAACAACAACATATATAGTGATTCTAATATAAAATTTTTTAGCCATAAAAGTCAAATTCATCTATATCGGAGGGTTCAAGGTTCTCAAATTGTTGTTGTCGTTGTTGTTGTTGTCGTTGTTATTGTCATCATTGTTTGCGAATGAGTAAAAAAAAAACATTTTTCATTCAAACTATTCCATTTCTATTCAAAATATAAAAACTGTTTATTCATATTTACACAGAAAAAAAAACTTTGAAACACGCTGAGACATTATTATTATTAATCATTCTAGTTTTCCATTACAATTTTTTTTTCTCGATTCTCGTTTATGAAAAACTTTTTCCATTTAAAATTAAATTCATTCAAAGTTTTTTTTTCTATTCATACAAATACCAAAGTTACTTACCTAAGATTAGAGCGATCTGCAAATGCTTTACCACAATGAGCACATCCAAATGGTTTTTCTCCAGTGTGTGAACGCATATGACCCTACGAAGAAATGTAGTGAAAAGAATCAAAACAAAAAAAAAATTTCAAATTATGAATATCAAATTGTTGCTGTTATATATTCAATTAAAGTGATATAAATCAATTTGACAATTTGATTACTTGTAATAGCCATGGACGTGAGAAAGCTTTTCCACATTCTTCACATTTATGATTAAGATTATGAGTTAGCTAGATTTTTGTGAATGATGAATGAATGAAAAAAAAAATGAAAAAGGATTATTATTATTATTTATATGATATGTTGATTAATTGATTTGAATTCAAGCAAGTTTATTATGACATTTATTATTATTAACATACCACATGCATAGCCAATGCTGGCATGCTAACATAAACTTTATGACAAGTTGGGCACTTTTTAGCCAATTGTGAATCTGGACTACGATGTGTTTGCTTATGTCTTGATAGATTCGATGATGTTGCATAATGTTTTCCACATTCAGTACATGAATATCGTTGCCTTTCTTTTGGATCAATACTTCCAGCACTACTATCACTAATAATTCCATTACCATGGCCAGCATTTCCTCCTCCTACACTATTACCAGCACTATTACCATTACTACCATTATTGATGCCATTAATATTACGTTTTCTTGATCGACCATCACTAATAAAGAATGCATCATACGTATAGCTAATTGTAATGTTCTTTTTTCCGTGTTTTTTATGCGTTTTGATTAATGTTACATCATTTGAATTATTCGATTCAGAATTAGTTGCATGATGATCCGTACCATCATCATGATCATCGGATGAAGAATTATAGCCAGTTGATTCAGTATTCTCAGTCAATGATGTTATTGTTGTATTATCTTCGCTAGCCGTATGATAGCCGGAATTATTATAATCATTTGATGATTTATAAAGGCTACTACTACTATAGCCATTACTATTATGACTAATACTATTATTACTGCTTCTTGTACGTTTATTACTTAGATCCAATAATTGTTTATGATTATTCTGCGATTGTTTTCCATGTACAATCACACCATTCGATGTTGATGTTGTTGTCGATGATGATGATGATGAATCTTTTAATTTATTTGATGTTTCCACTATCTTTGTTGTCGTATTGGCTGAATGATCAACATTTGTACCATAATCTGATAATGATTGAAACCAATTCATAATTAGAACAGAAACAAAAAAGAAAACAAAACAAAAAAAATAATGAAAAAAAAATGATTAACTACTATTATCACTTTCAACAAACAAAACAAAACATGACATTATCATCTTTTTTTTCACTCGACTACATAGTTTGACAGTAAATATGAAAAACAAAACAAAACACAAAGTCAGGAATCACATGAAAAAAACGAAAATTTTTTTGGCAAAAAAATGACCAAATAGCGTGACATGACATTAGATTTTTTGTTTTATTTTTTTTTTTTTTGGTTTCATTGGTTGAATCTCCAAAAAAAAATATGATGCTTATTATTTGTCTACGGTCACATAAAATGATTTATCTAATCAAAATTTGTGATCATTTCGTGTCATTTGAATCGAATTATTTCTATTTTGATTTTTTTTTAAGAACGAAAAAAATGAAATGAAAAGACAATGCTCCTATACATTGATTATGAAAAATTAGATTACAATGTACAAGATTTTCATATATAAATCATTGATAAATTCATTTTTATTTTTTGTCGTGAGTGCAAATCAAAAAAAAAAAATTAGCTTTGTTTGTTTTTTCACAAAAATTACTCATTCCATACTTTTTTTCTGGTCAAACTTTTGAAAAAAAAAATTTTTATTTTTTTTTAAACATGAAAAAGGGCATCAGTCACCATCGATATTAACCAACCAACTGTATACAAATATATTTATAAAATACAAAAACAACAAAATTCAAATCGAACGACAATAAACCAATTAACATTATTGAGACACAGTAGATAGACCACCAAACGGGCTGAAGACAATGATGACGAAAAAGACGAAGACTAAATCAAATCAAAGCATTAAAGCTTAATGAATAATTCATTTTCAGAAAAAAAAGGACCCGACCAACAAAACGATCCATATATATTTATCTATCGGTTCAGTGTTTATATTCACTTCAACCATATACAATAATAAAACATTCACATTGAAATTTGGATCAACTTTTTCTATTCTATATTCCTTCTGTCTCAGTCTCAATCTATCGTTTGTTTGCTTCAAATTATATGAGTCAACATAATATAGAACCAGAAGCAATAGTGCCATCATCATCATCCATGCTATACCACCACTTGTGATTAATCATCATGGATTCTAGTCATACCAACCAGCCAAAAAAAAAAAAATTCTATTTTATTTCCAAGAATTCTTTTCTTCTTGTTGTTGTTGTTTTTTTCTGTTTCCAACGTTGTTATATGTATAACATTATTGCATCGTTTACTTCATAACATTACTTAGATACTCATATATTCGCATCAATTCATTAATATATTGGATCAAATTGTCAAACAATAAGAATCTTTTCATATGATCGAACCTGATTATAATGATGATGAGATCTCAATTGATTTACAATGATATCATCATCATCATCATTATTATTATTATTGTTATCATATAAACTAGTCGCAAAAAAATGAATAAAAAGTAAAAGAAAAGTTATAAGATTCCTTTCAAATTATCTTTGAATTCGAAACAACAACAACAACAACAAAAACCAGAAGAATCTAGTTACATTTTTTTTCATATAGTCAGAAAAAAAAACCATCAACAAAATCAGAATGAAATTTTGCGATTTTTTTTTTGCTCGTTTGATCAAATCGAATATTATGTCAAACAATCATGAAATCAATGCCATCATACATTGATAATGATACACACCCACGCACACACACACATACATTCAACAAACGAACGAAAAGAATAAGTCTTTGATTTTCAAATTTTCTTTTCCTGAAAAAAAATCATCATCGTCATTCTCAATTTTCCATTCACATTTAATGACAATTTTCATTCATTTTTATCGCGAAAGAATCATTCGGTTTCATATTATTTTACATTCATTCGTTTTTTTTCTTCGCTTACATTTTATCTCATTTCAAATCATATCTTATTGTCATCTCGAATTACTCATCCATTCAAAATATATTTCATTCAGAAATTGAATCTTTCGATATCTTTTTTTTTTGCAATCGAAATATGTTATAATGATTCGTCTTCCATTCATAATAATAATCTGTATTCTGTTATTTTCAGTGATGAAAAAAAAGTAAACGAATTATCAACATTGAGCATAATTGAACAATTGATAATTATCATACCGGCTGGATAATTTATATTTTCACTTAATTCAATTATATGCAACTTGGCAATTTTCTTCCAAAAAATAATAACGAATTCACATAAATATATAATGAATAAAAGTTGATGGACGAAAACAAAAAAAGTTTCAACTTTTGATTATTATAATTTGAAAATTTGAAAATATTAATATGAATGAATGAAGAATTTATCATAAACAGGAAAAAAAACTTGCCATTCATATAGTATATAACAACTTTCTAATAAAAAATAAAAAAGTTTTATAAAATCGAACGGATGATGAAATCGAGATCTCTCTCTCTACACATACACTCAACAAACAACATGCAAGTTTCAGCTCATGTAATATTGTATTCGAAAAATAGATGATTCAGATAAATGATTTTCACAAAAAACGTTGATTGAATGGAAAAAAATTAAAATACAAAAAAAAACACTTACTTAATGAATATCGATGAACAGATTTATGATAGGTATTTGCGTTATTAAAACCAATAACGGAAACGGTAGCCGGTGCACAATCACCTTCTGTTGGACTTGATGGGGGTTGTTGTTGGCCATCACCACCACCACTACTGCCCGTGTTGCTTATACTACGGCCACCAATATGATGATGATGATGTAATTTAACAAATTGTTGACCATAATTGGTCGTTGCTTTTTTCACTAAAAATGATCTTGGCATGATGATGGTTTTTTGAGAGTATGTTTTTTTCAAATAATTTAAAATCGGAAATTGCCACGCAAATGAGATAGGTGCATTCAAAAAAAAAAAAAAAATCGAAATGAATCGAATCCTGAGAATGATGATGATGATGATGTGCAGCAAAAAAATCAAAATTGTATGATGATTTCCAAAAAAACGAAGAAAAAATAACGCCTGGAATAAAAGAAATGGAATAAAAAAAAAATTCAGTTATCAGAAATTGTTATCTAAATTTTGATTTTGTTTTATCACTTAAAAATCAAATGGCTATTTTGGATTAGCTGTTGCTTCAAAAAAAAAAAAATGCCTGTATCACGTGCTTGTATGTGTGCGTTGATGCAACAAAAATTATGCCGTTCGAATTTTTTGATTTGAACTGTTGCTTCTTTTTTTTTTTTTTTTTGATTACACAAAATAAAACAACTCGGTTTTTGCCTTTCACCGATCAGGTCGCTAGTGTAGGCAACAGGAATTTTTTTTTTATTTTAATTTTTGACATTTCAGTTTATACAATGTTCAAATCGATTATTTGGTTATTTTCAACGTATAAACATCTTTTGTGTGTGTTTGTGTTTGACCTGATGGGCCCGAATACAACAAAAATAAAACAAACAAAACGAGGTTCAAAAAAAAAAAAAAAAAAAATTCCAAAAACAACATTTTTTCTTCTTAGTGATATTTTCTTATTATCAATATAATGACCTATTTTTATTCATCTCAAGATCATCATCATCATCAAAAAAAAAAAAAAACAAAAATCAATATGAGAAAATGTTCGACAAGTGAAATGACAAAAAAAAATCGAAAATTTTTCATTACAACAGCAAATTTCATTACCATCATCATCAGCAAACGAAGAAAAACAAAAAAAAAAAAAACAAAAACAAAATTGCAATTTAAACTTGAAGCAAACAAACAGCAAGGAAAGAAAAATAACTAAAGATTCCAAACAAATTGCCTCAAATTTTTACCATCATCATTTTATTTTTATTATTATTTATTGTTATACGTACTATTAACAACAACTATATATACAAAAAGTATAAATCCCTTGTTAGACTTTTTCCATATAATTCATATCGCGAATCATCATCATTATTATTATTTTATTCCGTTTATATTTATTATTATTCGATAAAATGTGATCAAACAAAATCATTCGGTATCAAATGCATCATCATCATCATCATCATTATTCTTACATTGAACTGTTTTTATCACATTTGGAACTTTTAGTTTTAGTCAACTGAAGTGAAAACAGTTTACACAATAGTGTGTGTGTGTGTGTGTGTGTGTGTTTTACCCAAGCACCAAACACACACACATATATATCATAAGAATCATCGATCTACGTGTCTAGACTCTTTTTTTTCCTTTATTTTTATTTTGGTTTCAGAAAACGTACGCATACACACACACAACCGAATGTGATCAGTCAACAGAATTCTCGAATCCAGAATGAACCAAAAAAAAAAAAAAAAAACGTAAGAAATATTAAATGATTGCCAATGATGCTTTTTTTTGCTACAAAGTATTAAACTGGGCATATATAATCTCTGTCTCTAGTGATGCACACAATGAGTAGACAAAAGAATAACAACAACAACAACAAAAAGAGAAAAGAATTATTCAATTGTCATTCGTATTGGCCATATTCTGTTGTGACATAGAAAGTATTTTGTTTTTGATATACTTGCATCGAATGAGTTTTGTCAATGATAATGATGATGATGATGATGAAACATTCAATCAGAACAAAGAGCCAAATTGGCAATTTTTTTTTGTTGCCCGGGCTCATTCAAACTAATGACTGATTTTATCATCCAAAATCATATGAATCTAATTTTGTCCCTTTGCAATACAAGAAGGAAATGAAAACAGCAAAATTAATTTGGACTGATTTTTCTGTTTTATTTATAAATTCTAGTTTGTTCGTTTGTTTTTTTTTTGGTTTGAAAATCAAATACAAAATGTCAAAAAATGTCTAGTCTCATTATTAATCCAATACAAAGTTGTTATAATGATGATGAGAATGAAAATAAAAATGCAGCTTGTTGTTGTTCACCATTTTTTAATGATTATTGTTATTGGCCACAAGTTAGCCATGTCTGTCTGTCTTGATTTTTGTTTTTTGTTGTTGTTGTTGTTGTTGTTATTTGTATAGAATATTCTATATAATCCTCTGATAATATTTGATAGCAAGCCAATGATGAGCCAACACTACGACCACTACCATCATAATTGGCTGCTATATATAACGGTGTTTGTGTGTATGAGAGATTCTGGCCGATTTCAATTTTGAAAATTCCATAAGAGATAGAATCCAATATACACAATTCATTTTTTTTCTGGTTTCTGCCCATCTATAAACTGTTGTTCTTGTTTCAAACACCTTTTCATCTTGTTTCCATCATACACACAAATACATCAAATTCTGTAATTTCACAACCATCATTATTAATATTGAATTTCCGTTTTCTTTCATTCTGGTCTAAAATAAAATTCATTTCCGCATTTTAAGATCATTGATATTTTTAATTATAGACCATTTTTTCCACATAACATTGTATACAGTTATTGTAAAAATTAATTATCAATTCAATTCATTTCCTATACAGTGATTTATTGATTAATGATGATGATGATCATTGTTATCCAAATCACCAAAAATTTTTTTTCTCTCATAAGATATGACTGGAAAAATGACATTTGAAACAATAACAACCATTAAACCAAAAAAACAATCGTTAGCAGAAAGATAGTACCACTGTATGTTTTCTGGTGTGTTTTTTTTTTTTTTGTTTTCGTTGAAATGTCGAACGATCATTCATCGAATTATGAAATTAATTCTCATCGTTCAATACATCTACGACTATATTCTCTTTTGGAAATAAAAAAAAAACAAACAGAGACGTCGCTGTATAGCTTAATTTATGCTAGCAGGTAGCCTATTGCTTTCCGTTTCCTGATGTTTGTTTTTTTTCTGGTTCATATATATATATATATATATATATATATATATATATATATATATGATGATGATATGTACATACATTTATTTATTGATAGAATCGGATTTCAACATACATTTCAAATTGACAAGAAAAAAAACACACACACATATATATTATAATGTTGGGCGTCTTGAAATTATCATTTCCATTGCATACAAATACAACATATATCCAGCCTCTAAAAATACCATTCAGAAAAAAAAGGCAAACTTGTTGATGGATAGCAGGCAAGTCAAGTGTGTGTGTGTGTGTGTGTGTTTGTGTATGCCAACCAGAACAAACTTTTCTAATACGAATGTATGTATGTGTGTCTGTGTGGCCATGGAAACATGGAAACAGCCCAATTCAACAGAAAAAAAATACTTCTTTTCTTCACAATATATTTATATATTCTCCTTTATAATAATAATGATAATATACGACGCTATAATAGCAACTTGTGTACAAAATTTTTTTGGATCTATTTTTTTTTTCACTGTAAAAGTTTTTAGGAGGATCCTTCAACCAGTGAAAATGAAAAACATTCATTCATTCATTCATTCGTTTGGTATTTTTTTTTTTTTTTTTTTTTTTTTTGATTATATCCTCTATACATTATTAAAAGAAAAACATCACATGCTTTTCTTCATTCTATCTATGCTATACTTTTTACACAAATGTTTGGTGTGTGTGTGTGTGTTTTGTATTAGCTTTTTAGATAAAACACATCATCATATTATACGAGAATAGAAATGAATGAACCGATTTTTATACTCACCGATTGCTTTGTTGTTGTTGTTGTTTTTTTTCAAGTGAAGAATAGTGAAAAAAAAATTCTATGAATAAAATATTGAAATTACTTGATGTTGGAAGGCATTCGATTTTTTTTCCCTCTCTCTCTCTATGTGTATGTGTTGTTTGTTATTTTACAAATAATCTTGTAATGAATATGTGGCTAATGTAAAACAAACAAACAAGCAAGCAAAAAAAAAAAATTAATATTAACAGAATCGATGAAATTAGGAAGACTTGACTAGATTCTTGAATATATTTTTATTTAATGAAATGAATAAATACTACTATAGTGCGAAAATAGATTATTTTTTTTTTGATTATTAAATCTATGAATGGATTAAAAAAAATGATGATAATGATGATGATGATTACGAATGAGACTGTTGAATATCACTAATATTTGTATGAGTGTGTGTGTGAGTGTTTTTGTATTCAAGTGTAGAGATTAGATTCAATGACTAGATAAAATGATGATGATGATGATGATCACAAATAATAATTTAATTTCCAATGAATGATTGTTGATTAAATGAATGAAATTCTGCTGCTGCTGTTGCTGCTTCTATAAAAAGTGAGGTGAGAATGAGAAAGAGAGAAAGGACGTAAATAAAGAATCTGATAAGATGAGCAAATAAAAACATTCATCAGTTGAATTGAGAAATATATGATTTTTTTTTTCATTATCATTCGAACAAGTAGAAAATATTCATTTTTTTCTTCATGTTTAAAGGCTAAAAAAAATCCACTTTAAAAAAGAAACAGAAAAAACAATCAACAAACACACACACACACTTTCATATAACGTTTTAATCGTGCGCGCGTTCACTTCTGTAGACAGAATCGTTCTGGATCGTCGATATCCAACAACGAATGCATTGCATACTAAAAACCACTCTGCCTGCCACAAGTTGAGCTTTTCAACCAAATCACAAAAAAAAAAAATAGAAAGAGAAACAAAAAAATTAAAGGGAAAATGGTCGAGAATCATTCATTCAGACTAGAATTTTTCGGTTTGCACATTGAATTTTGGTCGATGGCGACGATGATACTGACGATGATGGTGGTTGTAGTGGTGGTGGTAATTGTGATTACTGATGGTTCTTATGGAACAAACGCACACACACACAATTTCAGCTGTATGGAATGTACGTATCGAATGAATGAATAAATGTTGCTAGATGGACCATACCCGAATAACGAAGAATAACGGGTCTTTTTTTGGGTAACATACACACACACACACATCACATATACGCACGCACAACCACCACACGAACGATCCAACAACAAACGGATTTTCGGGCCTTGTATGGCATACAGTTTCAAAAACACACGTTGCCAACAGTTAGCCAAAAAAATTTTTTTTTTATTGGGTTTCAATATGGAGACACGGGTTGAAACATACATGTCAAAATCAAGCAAGCGCAAACAATCTATCAACAAAAGAAGAAGTATATACACACATATAGATGGAACATGGATGTGATCCAACGAACAACAACAACAATGATCCAAGAATGAACCTTAAAAAAAATGATCCATCAGCAGCAACAGAAGCAGCAGTAGTACTATTATAAGCAACAATAAAAATGGACCGATCGATACCATTGATTTTGTTCCATGATGGTGGCGGTGGTGGTGGTTGGTTGGTTGGTTGGTTTGTTGATGACGATGGTGATGATCGTTTTTCGGCACATCCAAATCACGCACGCACTTTAATTTACACACAAAGCCTCGTGATTCTGGTCGTGTGTGTTTGACCAAACATTTCAATTTAAAAGGCCCAAATATTATCCACACATATAGTTAGTTTTTCCCTCTGTTGCTATATTTTTTTTCCCGTGTGTATATTCCTGATATCAGTTGTCGATGATATATTTATATGAGTATGCGCTTTTGACATTTTAAATGTGTTGTTATCGGATCAACAACAGCAAAAAAAAAAATTTGAATCGAAGTTCGTTCGCGTGTGATTGTATGTATTGCACACGCTCATTTTATTTCGTTTCGTTTCCTTTTTCTTTTTTTTCTGGTGCTCTGTTGCTTGCCCAATAATAATAATAATAATACCTTATATTTCCAACATTTTGATTCACGAGAACCGTTATGTTTTATCTATCTATGTGTGTGTGTGTGTGTGTTCCGAGTACAGCATGTTCCAACGGTCGTTTTCTTGATATCGTTTGTTGCTGCTGCTTCTGCTGCTGCTGCTGCTGTTATGTTATATACCGAATTCGAATAGAAAAAAAACCCGAAACGAACCCAAAAAAATGTATGTATGTATGTTCGGTATTAGATTCATTGTTCTTTAGCTTGACATTCGTCTGTGTGTGTGTGTGTATAATGTGTTCTGTTGCATCTACTTCCTTTTCCTTCTTTTAGTTTTTTTTTGGTCTGGTCTATTTTCTTCCCCTTTTTTGTCTGTCTGTCTATTTTTTTTTCATTCAAAATATTTTGTCAAGAGCGCACTCGTCGCTGATATAATAACACGCACACACACACAAACAGAGAGAGGAAGGAAAAGAATTGCTTTAGTTTCAAAACCATTGAATCATTGAAAATGGAATATAACATCAAAACAACAACAACAGCAGCAATCAACCAACCAACCAACCAACAACATCAATTCTATTGTTGTAATTTAATGTTTTTTAATGAAATTTTGGAATTTAAAATCAAAAAAAAAAAAAAAAAAGAAAAGAATTTCTATTTTCTATAGTTTTCATTTTAAAGATTTTAGAATACCGTTTTTTTGGACACCTATGCGCACAACATTTTCTTTCTATAATGGTAGCCATAAGAATTCATTCATTTTATTCAAAATTCAATCATTCATCCAGTCAAATTCTATTCATTGCAATTCTACATTTGTGTTTGGTCGTTTCCGATTTTTGAATCGCACACATTATACACACACACACACACACACACACACACACAAACACAAATATAAACACCGACACCACATGAATTCATCATCATCATCATCATCACCATGATAAACAATGGTGGAAAAGAAATGGCCTTTTTGGAACATCCAACACAGAAAAAAAATTTTTTTTTTTTGCTAGCTTTATCATCTATATATATTGCTGTTGTATTCTCATTATATTTCAGTATACACACACACACACATACACAATGTTCTGGCATTCATTCTTTTTTTTTTTGTTTTGGCATCATCATCATTGTCGTCATCAATGTTGCCCATATACATGCACATAACGAAAGATTCGTGATTTCAAATGGAAAAACGATGATGACGATGATGATGATGATGATGATTAAAGTAGCAGGAGTAGCAAAATAGAAGAAAAAAACGGCGATGATGATGCTCATAATATAAAACGCCTAGTTTTTTTTCAAGCAATAGCTTCCATAGTCTTTTTTTCTCATTACTTTTGGATGTTTTTTTCTTTCCTTGTATTGGTGTAGAGATATGAAATGGATGTAATGATTCCTAAATATTGCTGGATTGAATACTGGGCCTTACTCTGTCTTTTTCTCTCTCTCTCTGTGTGTATTTTTGGGCTCCTTGAAACTCTATTTCTAGCGTATTTGAGCCAAAATTTTTAAATCGATCGATTATTCATTTTGAAAGACATACTTTCAATGTGTGTGTGTGTGTGTGTATACGTTCCCAACACATGATTTAACAAGCCAAACAGTTTTGTAATGGATGGATGAATGATACAAGGCAAGATAGATAGATAGAGAGAGAGAATATAAGAGAAAAAAGGGTCCCGGGATACAAAAAGGGAGTAAACGATCTTGTTGTTTGTTGGATATATACGAAAATACGCACGCCAACCATTCAGCCAACCAACCAATCAACCAAACCATGGATTTTAGTTTAGATTGGCATCCAGAATTTTTTTCCGTTTCTTCTTTTTTTTTAGTTTTGGTTCAGATTTGATTAAATGCTTGGAAATGACAAACGGCGGGCCATGAAGGCGGTCTAGAAACGCTGAGAATTTTTCAGAAACGGAAATTTCAAGTGCAATTTTTCTTGGTTGACAATATATTTACAGTGTGTATAAGGGAAATCATTCATTCATTCATTCATTTTAGAGTTGAATCGATTGATCAATTTTTTCTATTTTTTTCTGTGTGTGTGTGTGTGTGTAGATATTACACATTGTAATTTAAATCAACTGAATCAAGGAAGATGTGATTCAACACACTATATCAACACCAAAAAAAACCAAACCAAAAAAACAACAACAACAACAACAAACGATGGACACCATCATCATTGACAGTAGTAGCAAAACACATTTATATTGTAACACTCAAATTGACCAGATAATCCCCTTATTTGTGAAAAACCAAATCGATTCCATTCATTCATTCAGGCATTTTGGTTTACAAATATTTTCCTCTTTTTGTTGTTGTTGTTGTTGTTGCCAGTCAATTTTTTTTCTGTCCACTAAACACTTATACTCCCAACAATCAATTCTGGATATTTCATAATAGCCTGGATTATTAAAAAAAAAAAAAAAACAAAACACACACAAATGTATGAAATATGCTACAATCAATATAGTCAATAATATCAATTTCCGATAATTTTTTTTTTGATTACTAGAAACCATTGAACACCAAAGAAAAAACAAGTTCAATTCAACCACACCGGTTTCTCATCAATTGACCAAAAAAAATAAATGAAGAAAAATTGGAAAAAAAATTAGTTAACCGAGAGAGCAAACAAATACAAAAATCACGCTGAGTTCAATGCAAGTTTCATTCATTTTTCAATACAAATTATTGTTGGACCAAAATTTTGGTTGTTCCTAATTGTTGATGGGCCAACTAAACCAAACATCCAATGCAACAATGCACACACACACACACACAAACACGCACAAAAATGAATGAAATTATGTATGAACAGATGTATATTACATAGTATATATTCATCACCATGGGTAAACTTGTGTGTGTGTGTGTGTGTTTCGATCCATTTCAAAAATATACAACAAAAAAAAAATGGATAGCCATCTCAAACCAACCAGCGAACCAACCAACATTTCCCGATCGACCAACTAAATAAATGTTCGTGAATGATTCAAATGTGATACGCAATCTCATATTGATGCACGTGAATAATGATGATGATGATCAAATTGTTAGAATGGTTGAATAGGGAGAAATTGAAAGAAAAAGAATCAGTCAAAGCTATAGCTTTAAATTCAATGATGATGATAATAATGATAAAAGTTGAACATTGAAATATCAAATTTTGATGCCGAAAATGTGTATTATCCATACACACACACAAACACACAATATATATAAAATGAAAATAGAAAAGCCCAACTGTTGGGTTTTGGATGAAAAATTTACCGTGTGTGTGTGTACCATGTACCATATTGTGTATTTTACATACGGCAATATATACACACCCAATGTTTATGGAATAAAATAGAATGGAATGGAATGGAATGGAAAGAACCAAGGTCAGTGCACTTCATACATTCAACATTCGAATAAGGAACTCATTCATTTATTCATATAACCAATATATAATTCCTTCATAATAAAACATCTTAATTTTGGCAATGTTGCAACCAGATTTTTAATAAATGAAACAAGAATATGCTATTATTTTAATAGGTGGTTAATATCGATGTAATTGAAGAATGAAACATACAAGTTATTTGGTTATTAATCATTTCCTATTAACAACAGTAACAGCAACAGCAACAAAAACATGATATATAAAAAGAATCTGATAATTGTCTGGTTTTGTATGATAACTTGACAACTAAAAACTGGCCCTAAAACTAAAAAAAAAAAAGAAAAGTTGATCTAGCTATTCAGGCCCTGTTTCTGTGATACAAATTAGGCTTGTCTTGTTGAAAATGTTTTTTTTTTGTTTTTTGTTTTCGAAAAGAAAAATAGATTTTGTTCCTAGCAAATATAATAATAATAATCATAATTTTAACATTGACCAATGGTCATATAGTATAGTGATATAATCACCCAAGTAACATAACAACAACGAAACTAGCCAAAAAAAAACGGTTCCATGATAATAATAATGATGATGATGATGATTCGAATCACAATGGTTGCCGGGCATAGCTTGGATTGACATGCAGTAAACACAACACACACACACACACACACACGCAGAATAACAACTATTGGCCGATGGAACACTTGTTTTTGCCTTGTATTTGTTTCTGTAACTGCAACAAAACCGATAGGACTGACACGAATTTATGACGATATTTTTCATTGAAGTAAATGGGAATTTTCGGTTAACAATTCAAGGCTTTTCCTCTTGTAGTTGTTGTTGTTGTTGTTGTTGATGATACCCAAATACAAACAAAGAAATAAAATGCCATTGTATTCATGTAATGAATTGCAAGAATTCCTGCCTAAATGATGATGATGATGATGATGTAATGACCACAAAAAGTATGAGAAAAAAGCGAAAAAATAAAAAATGAAAAAAAAACAAAAGAATGAATGGATGGTTGGAAAAAAAATAAATTATCACACACACACACACACACAGATAATCCTTCGATAATGGCATCGGTTGACATTTTTGTCTCTTTTTTTTGTTTTGTTTTTATTCGGGTTTAGTCTGATGGTTCCTAATATTATTCATCCGAATGACGTCAGATTCTCTTTGTAGTTTGATGGAATTTTTTTTTTAAATTGCAAATTATGTCAAATAAGTAGCTCATTTAATGATGATAATTAGTTTCAATTCAATTGTGACAAAATGGATAAATTTTTTAAAATTCTATAATAATGATTTTTAATAAAAATGTCAATTTGATGTTTGAAAGTAATGACCAAAATAACTTGTTGATAATTGATTTTTTGTGATTTAATGATGATTTTCGCTATAAACAATTAGTTGATTGGACAGGATTTTTTGTTTTGCTTTGATTCGTTTGATAGTTTCAGACAATTTTTGTTGGAAACACCAACAATGACAATTTTAGTTCAATAAGTATTATTAGATTGAATGAAATAATAATGAAAAAAAATGTGGATTTATTTGTGTTTTTTTTTATTCTGTTCAACTTTGATTCAGTTTGCTAAAATTTGCAATTCAAATTTGACGTTGAATTTAGCATCATTGAGCATCAAACTTTATTTTATTTTTGGTTCTTCTTTCCAAATGGGTAAAGGAATGGAAATCCGAACACATACACACACACACACAAAGATTGTATTCGAAAGAATAAAGAAATTATTGGTAATTTAAGATTTGATTTTTATCTGAATGATTTTTATTAAAATAAAAAAAAATCAAATAGCCAATAAATATAGTATACAGGCCAGACCATTAATTCATCATTTTTTTTGTCTCAAAATTCCTGGAGCATTTTATTCTACAGAGATATTTGACTTATGTTTCGGTTTCCATTATATTCCATTATATCCTTTAAATCCATGATTGTTTTTTTTCTCTCGTTTTTTTTGTCATTTCTAAAAGAATCATTAATCATGATGGAAATCAGATTTTTTTTTGTCTAGTTTTGATGAAGCCTGATGTTATATACTGATATGATGTTGAAACAAGCCAACAACAACAAGTATATATGTGAAATCGGTAATTCTTTTGTGTTTCGTGAGGAATTTTTTCTTTCTACTTTTCATTTCAATGTTGTCAATTTTAAATTCCGTTTTCATGATATTCTCATAGTGAATACACACACAGTTTTTTTCCCTAGTTATATATTATTATTAGTTGTCAGAAAGGCAACATTTTGATGTGTTTTTGATATGTGTGTGTGTGTGTGTGCGTTTTTTTCCACTATAGTGAAATATATAAAAAAAATGAAAAGACAGGCAGAACGAGAGAAAGTTATCAACAACAGGAACACGGAATTACGTTGGAATTAGCCTAGAATCGAGAAATGGTATTAAAATTGCATCAAAATCAAATTCCAATTATCCACCATAACCACCACTCCATGGCTCATCATCGTAATGGCGGGTCATTGTGACATGAAAATCATTTTTCGAATGTTTTTTTTTTTGTTTTTTTTTACATCGTATGATGCATGTTGTTGTCATGTTTTGTATTTGCAATCAAGAAAAAAAAATTTTTTCATTCCCCAATCCATCAGATGCAAAAAAAAAATTTCATATTTTCCTCTACAACATATTCGACTTTGAAAATTAATTTATGAAATTGAAACATAAATGTTGCATAACACATAATTTAAATAATTTAACTATTAGCGATCATCATGTATTCAAAATGGAAAGACAACGAAAAAAAATGATGAGATAATTTTTTTTTTATTCAATTTTTTTTTCAGAAACAAATTTAAATTATGTAATGATATTAAAATTGAATCGACTCAATACTTGTGGAAGACTTGCCATAATTTCTCCATAGATGCCAACATTATTATATAACTCAAACAATGGTGTTGCAACAACGGTATAATTTTTGGGTACAGATAATGTAGCTCTTTCGTTTAATGACATAAGATAGATTCGAGTCAATTCTTTTGGTTGTGATATATGCGCCGGAATGTATGGATATTGATTTTGTTCAAAATTTGGACGCCACCAATGAGCAATCACATCAATTGGTTTGGTTTGTGTATCGATATCGAGGCCAAAATACTAGATTAAAAATGCAAACAAAAATTAATTAAAATTTATGAACGAATAAATTTAAACATCAAAATTTACATCAAATAGATATCGTTTTAATGCATCTTCTTCACATTCATTCGGTTGAATCTGCCCGCCAGGTAATAAATAAAATTGTGGCGCCATTCGTAGTAGCAAAACATTGATCATATTATTATCATGAACTAGCAATACCGTTTTGACTGTTGTACGTTGTCCCAAATATTTGAATTCACGTCTTAATCGGTTAAAATAACCGGGTAATGACGGATCTTTGTTTTCCATATAGTCATTTTTCGTTATGAACGAATAATTTTTCAATGGATAACTGTATTTTCATGTGTGTTGAAAAGAAATAAAATCAAAATTGTAAAATGTCATCATACATTTAAAATTAATAAATTGAACTCACATATTCAATGTGGATTCCAACGAAGGCATATGGAATTTAGAACCAAGAATAAAAAATTGATTTAACAATTTTTTTTGACAGAAATGAAAATGAAAATATGTGTGTGTATTTTTTAACGAATTTCAATGTTGATCAGCATGAATTAACGAATGGATTCGAATTCGATTCACAATTCGTATACAACGTAATAAAGTTTTTTTTTTAATTTTAAATGAAAAAAAATGAAATGTAATTTTTTTTTATTTAGATGATTACAAAAAAAAAAAAAAATTGAAAATCAAAAATGAATGAATTTTTGCATGTATACTTTTTGTTTTCGAATGTTAGATCGAATTAGAGATCAAATGTGTATTTTTTGTTTTTGTTTGCCTTAAGATTTGTTATTACTGTTAGTATTTTGGTTTTCATTATTACTAATGTTATTAGTATTATTACATGATTCCATATAGATGAAATTGAAACGGCTTAATGTTTGTGGTAAACTAGAAATGATTGGCCCATATCCTTGTGAATTATCATATAATTCAAACAATGGAGCAGCAACAAGTTTATAATTTTTTGGTACAGCAAAATAAGCTTTTTCCGGTAATTGTACAAGGAATAGACGTTTATGTTCTTTCGGTTTGGTTATATGTGGTGGTATATATGGATATTGTGGTGGTTCAAAATTTGGACGCCACCAATTGCCAATAGTATCTTCGATATCCCAATCATGTGAAACATTATCATGACGGCCAAGAGTCTATTTTATATGAAAATAAAAATAATTGAAATTTCAATAAATTCGTGTCAAACACATACTTCGGTCAAATGTCGTTTGAGACCATCGATTTCATCTTCGCCAGGGTTTAATTCACCGCCAGGTAATTTGAAAAAAGCCGTTCCCAATTGAAGAAGAAGAACATGAGGTAAATTGTGTTCATGTACAAGTAAAACACCTTCAACCGAGCGTCGTTGACCAATTTTTTCGAATTCATCTCTCAACCGTTGAAAACGTGCTTCAACAGAAGGATCTTTTTCAAACAATGGATCTTTTGTACCGAATGTATAATTCGAAAGTGGATATCTAATTTGAAATGGAAAAAAAAAATATTTTAATGTGCATACAATATTTAGTGTCATTGAAATTCAATTACAGATTAATTGTACGGTTGACAGTCAAATTCAACGAATTCGATGCGTTATACTTATAGTTGGTTGTATTTTTTGTCCAATTTGCCGTTGTCGTCATGATTCTATCATGAATCAAATATTAGAGAACATAAAGAAAAAATCTGGATTTTTGAAAAAAAAAATCAAAATCAATTTTTCTTGATTATACAAATTATTGCTCGCGATCAATGTATTCATGGGTGAGATGTACGTTCAACACACACAGATGGCGAACCCTTCGAAACGTGTTTGTGTCAGCCTTTGAACAATATTTGTTATAACAATGGCAGTAATATTTTTTGGACACCCCTTCATGAACAATGTTTGTGAAAAATTTTTTTTTTCATTTTTATTTTTGAAATCATTTTCAGAATCTGAATTATTTTTTTGTCATATTTTTAAATTTCAATTTTAATTATTACTAATATATTCTCAGCTACAGAAATCTTTCCCCCCCCCACCACCACGACAAAGAAGTAAGTTCAAATGTCTTTTTTTTCGACACTTTATCATTGAACAGCTGATATTATATACCAATTTCAAGCATGCTCTTTATGGTTATATTTTCTTATTGTTGACTAACAAAAATATTGTTGATGACAAATTCTTGTCTGATGCTTTGATATACTATTCGCCCGAATGAATAATGACATTTAATTCATTTTAATGAAAATAAGATAATGAATTGATCAACGATTCGAAATAGCATGACCTGGACCTTCAAAATAATTGATCGACACAACAACCGTTGTTTTTTTTTGGATATTGAATCAATTATATCAATTAAAAAACGACTGAAAAATCATGTCTGGCTTTACACAGCAAGCTTTTGAAAAGAAATTAAGTGAATTAAATTCATCACAACAATCAATACAGACAGTATCGTTATGGCTGATACACCACCGAAAACATTATAAATCCATCGTACAAACATGGTTTCAAGGATTGAAAAAAGGTTTGCAATTTTTTGTATTGATTCTAACTTTTATTAAAAAATTATAATTTCTCGTAGCTAAACCAGCACGGAAATTAACTTATATGTATCTGGCTAATGATGTCATTCAAAATAGCCGTAAAAAGGGACCAGAATTTTCTAAAGAATTTCTCAACGTCTTGCTAAAAGCATTCGAACATATATCCAAGTATGATATGCTCAAGTTTGATTTATATTCATTATTAAGTAAATTATTATACATTCACAGTGAAATTGAAGCATCGACTTTGGCTTCTTTGGATCGTTTGTTGAAAATCTGGGAAGAACGAAACATTTATGAAAAAAATCATATAACATCATTTAAACAAGCATTACACAATAAAACATTAACATCGAAATCCAATTCAGATACCACGATTATTGTTCCGGATAATGGAACGACGAATAACAATAATAACAGCAATAATAGTACTAATAATAATAATATTAACACAAAAAGTTCTTTGAAACGAGATATCGAGGAAAGTTCGTCACATGGAAACGGTCATATTAGCAGTAGTAATAAAAAATTTTCACCTGATTTTCAACTTGATGCAGATGTTATGAATAATATGATGACAAAGCTTGGATCGAAGATTGCAGCCGAATATCCTGTCGATATGAATAAATATGAAAATGTGGAGCCGGATAAATTGATTAAAATTTTGAAAGAATTAGAAAATTGTGCATCGGCCGATGAAGATGTGAGGCAAAAAATTTCCAACATGCCTTCAGAACTTTTTGATGTTAAATTATTTGAAAAGGTTATAACAAATGGACCTACTGAAAATTGGGTGAAATTAGTTAATGAAGCACAAAATATATTGACATCATATAACACAAGATTGGCCAAAGAACTGGAAGGACGTAAACAATTATCCACTATGTTGGTATATTTTATCGAAGGCCAACGTCGTGCATTGACTCAAGCTGAACAAAGTCTCAAACAATATCGGGATAAACTGAGAAAAGTCATTTCTGTACGTGAAGAGCTACAATCACATTTGCAAAATTTACCCGATTTGAGTCGATTACCTTCAGTTTCACCATTACCATCGGCAGTCGATTTATTCAAAAAAGAAAAACCCGATTAATTTCATGTATTATATATTATATATATCCACTTTCATCGTTTCCCCTTGATATTGAAAATTATATTTGAGTATGGAAATTATTTTAAAGTAAAAAAAGTTTGTCAAAATGAATTCATTACACATAATTGATTTGTCTATTAAATAAAAAATCCTACTATATCATATTATGAGTGTCAATTCTTTATAAATTCACAAGTGTTCAAGAATCATTTGTTCTCGAATGAGTTCCAAAATTGAAAGACAAATTGAATAAGCAAAAACTCCTATTCCATATGAAATGAACAAAGTAGAAATGACTAGTATCAAAGATTTGTTAGCCAAAAATCCATATTCATGTTTGATCAATTCAAATTGTTGCTCATCAAACAGGATCATGTATAGACATAGTCCGGGTAATATGAATACAAATAGATTGGCCAACGAACCTAGATAATTGATGGCAACGCCAATGTTTGGCACATAAATTGCCAACGTTGCCGATGTCACTACCCATATTATGGCACAAGTTATACGTATTGATCTTCGTCGTTTAGATGATTGAGTATCTTCGGCTAATGGAAACAATTGTTCGATTATAATGCGACCACAATATAATAAAACTGGATAAACAACGATGGTTTTTATGATCAAAAGGACCATCCCTATATGGATGAAAAATTCAAAAGGAAAATAATGGAAATTTTTTTTTTCAAACATAACAAAATTACCAATGGCTACGAATGGATCACGTGGATCATAATTTTGCATCATATCTTTTTGTATGTTTGCCGAACCAAATGTCAATAGACCAAATATAGCAGTCGATGAATAACTTAGAAAACAAACAAACATTGAACAGAAAATCATGGCAAATATTCGAATAAAACTGGGATTCTTTGTTTCGGCAAAAGTGGGCACCCAGCTTGTTTGACATTGAAATGAAAATGTCAATACAGGTAAAACTTTGAAAATATCGGTCCAACGATTCGGCTCGGTTCGAATGCTAACATCTTTTGGCTGCAATTTAATATATTCAATCATAACAATTAATGTTATGTAAAATGTTGATAAAAAGCCGATGAAACTGGCAAATCTAAGAAATGAAATATCTTTCGATATACAAAGCGGTAGAATGGCTATGATGGCAATGGTCATGACAAGAAAATCTCGATGTAGATACCAATATCTGTAATAGTCAGCTCCATAATAAAATTCTAGTACTTAAATTTGATCAAAAAAAAAACAATGTTATCATTTTGAATTTATGCGTAAAAAATTTCAAAAAGCCATTACTTTTGTCAAATTGATCACCGATGACAATTAGATACGTAATACATGCACCATATGAATAGATGAAAATTGAACATGCACATAAATTTGACCATGACGGACCGCAAAAATATCCAACCAAATTTTGCAACGAATTCACTTTGGAGATTTTAGTGGCGAAACTAATAATCATCAACGAACAGATGACCAATGCAACATGAATCAATTGTAAAATTAAAGCGAATATGATTCCACCAGAATTATCGAATGAATACGGTATGTTCAATAGACCAGCACCCAATGTAGCATTAACAGTCAGGAATATGACAGATAAGAATCCCAATGATTGGCCAGATGATTGTTCTGATTCGATTAGATGATTGTTTTCGATATTGTTTATTTCATCATCACGACGGTCAGTATTTATCAATAAAGGATCGGTTTCATTCATTTCACTCTCCATTATGATCGAAATAAATCAACAACATTAATTCTTTGTCTAATAATAATGACCATCAAATGATAATGAACTTGAAACTAAATATAAATTACACCAATATTGAGTTGAAAATCAAATCAAATTTTTCAAATTTTTCTTCTATCCATGAGGCAATGGATTACCGCCTACCATATTTCGATAAAAATGAGAAAAATAATACTGTAGAGAAATAAATATTTAGATAATAATCAATCGATCACATATTGAAATTTTGTAGTTTGGAATATAATCAAAAAAATTTTTTTTTTCAAGTTTCCGTGCATGCAACAATCGATCACCAAATCATTCACATTCACCAATGAAAAAAAAAATTCAAATAATTCAGAATGGTCTGTTTAATGTTTATTTTCAGAAGAGGATTATCAGCAATAAATGATATATATTCATTCGGAAATATCAATGATCATGAGCATTCGATGATAAATAAATGAGCTATAACTTGCTTTACATACAACAAAAAAAATTAGATATGTTTGCCCTATGATCACATTGATCGTGATCTTTTTTTCCATGTCACAACATACAAGCCATATATACCATGAGTCATATTGGAACACAAACTGTTGAATAATAATCTACTACTGCCGCCACCACCACCACCACCACCACCATCATCATTGTAAACACACTTTGGGACATCATCTTTTCTTCTTATATGCTTACCAAATATATACACATCAACTATCGACTCGACAGCCTTAAATATTTTTTTTTCAATCATTTTTTTTTCGATTGTCATTTTTCATCAAGATTAATCAGCCAGCATTTTCTAGTCTTCCATGATTAAACATATATAACTATTATTATTATCACATACATACACAGTATATATGTCCATAAACAATAAATATTCATTTTCACAGTTTTTTTTTGTTGCTACTGTTTTTCTGTGTTTTACTGATTGTTGATTGAATTAATTCTATAATAATAAACAACACAATGCAATCATATCAATCTACATCGGGTGCTCCGACTACAACTACGACGACGTCATTAGTCACGCCAATCATCTGGTTCGACAAGGAATATCTAAATTCAAACGAAGGTCTTCTGAAAATTGTCGTGATTGTATGTATCCGATATTCATTATCAACATCAACAATAAAATAATGTTTTGTAGATTTTAAGTTTAGCCTCGTTCATTGTCGCACAATTTGGTCCGAACAATGGCCGTGTTGGATTCTATTGCTTTACATCAATGAGTGCATTTTGGATCAGTCTTACATTGTTTGGATTATATGCTTTTCATGTGGTGGAAAAAATGTATACTTTTCCCTGGATTCTTGGAGTAATTATTCACTGATTTGAAATGAATGTTTCATCAATCTCAATAATTATTTTTATCAAATTGAATAGGAATTCGGTTACAGCATCATTTGGGCGACATTTTATTTTGTTGCTTCATTGTTAATGCTAATTGGTGGTGGTGTACAAACAGTAGCAGCTGTATGTTTCAGATTATATAATTTTTAATGTTGTTGTTGTTTTTTTTTTTGCTTATAAAATATCTATTGTTTCTCATATGGGGAAAAAAATTTTAGATTTTCGGATTTTTTGCCTGTACCATTTTTGGTTATGAAGCAAAACGTAATTATATACGACATCAGAATAATGAAATTGCCCAAGGCGAAAGGAATCCACCCCAATCAATGGCTTAAAAACATTTGTAAACAAACGAGTGCAATTCAACAGGTGTTTTCAACATCAAAATTTTCCTTATCTTTGCATTTTTTTTATATTTGATAAATTTTTAAATTTATTTTTTTTAAATACATTTTTAATGGTTTAATGTGTATGTGTTTAACAAACAGAAATTTTGTGTTTTTTTTATTGAATAAAAACATCGTCTTCAAAATCATCAGATATACTGGTTGATAAAGTTTTACTTCTTTGATTGTTACGAACATAGCTGACAACTTTAGCATTGTCAACACGATTCAAACCAATCGAATGAATTGAATGTTGAAGATCTAAATTCAATCGGCGTTTAAGCACAGCACATCTTCTTTGTGATCGTTTTTTCATTTGTATCATTTCACAAATCAAAATAATAATCCGTAACCAATAGAGAACATTCGACAATGATGAAAATATAAAACTGACTAGAGTGAATGATTCTGCAAAGATATTTGTATGTGTCATATAACAAATTGAGCTTAAAACCAGTAAACAAGATATAATTGAAATGAACATTATTTCAAATTCATATTTCTTTTTACTTAAACATAAAAAGTCGCATTGCGAAATCAGATGAAGAAAATAGATTATGAATGTAGCCAAACAAGATATAATTGTCATTGAAGAATAGAATAGAAAATATTTTGAACAATATTCATAATCATATAAATTGACAAAGTTGGAACATCGACGAACTTTTGAACAAACGAATGCTACCAATGAGGTGATCATTATTGTAACCAAAATTAATCCATGCACTATTGAACGTGATGTCGATGTTTCAATATCTTCAGATTGGCTTAGACGTGACAATAATTCTTTGACATTTTCTTGCATCGATGCTGTATTTTCTCTGGATCCAATGGATATCGGTGGACAATGATTATCTATCTGATATGATATTGTTGAATCACTATGATGTAGTAATCTTTTTTGGCTAATATTTCTAAATGAATCGATTGATTTATGATTATTTCCATTTCTACAATTCATCATTATAACACTTTATAGAAAATGAAAAACAAACAAACTACAATAAAAATGATCAATGAACAAATGATTTTTTCATTATTAATAATCCAAATGTTATATATAAAAAAAAATATTGTTACATACAAGATAACCAACAACACAATTATTGCTAGTTAGTAGAAAAAAAAGAAAGAAAACAGGATAAACATCGTTTAGCTCAAACATCCGGATTCACCAGATAATTGACAGTGGCAAGCAATGGCTTACAATATTGTTTTGATTACGATGATTAAGGGAAGTCCATATTTTGCTATTAGCTTTCAATACGTGACCTTTTACGCTGAAAATTTTCGCCAACCATTACTTCGCTATGAAAAGGATGCTTGAATAAATATCCATATTCATCTCGTTTAGTAGCGGCAATTGATCGGCGAAAATGTTCATTTTGATTCAATGTATCAATCACTTGCATACGAATTAATGGACGAGCTAGTTCATTCTGTTTTAGTTCATATAGTTTGATCGGTTCATCATCATCATCATTATTTTCCATTGCAGTAGCACCGAAAATCCATAGAAAATTTATATGACTTAAATCAAAGCTTATCATTAATGGAATTTGATTAAATCTTAATTGGGTTATGACATCCAATGATTCGAATTGATGTTCATCATCATTTTTATATTGAATTTTAAATAAATATAAAATTGATTGGCTCAAAAATGAAACACAAATATATCGGCCGTTATTTGGACGATCGATTGTCATCGATTTGATGGCGAAATCCGACTTTACTGCTGATTTGTTACGACCATTTGTTGCACTGGTTGGTTGTTGTTGTTGTTGTTCATGGAAATCATGTGTGTACAAAATTTTTCCATTCAAATAGTTCCAGATTTTAATTTTACCATCACCTGATCCGGAGGCCAATGTCTGTTGATTGATCAATTGAATGGATGAAACAAATTGGCTATGACCAAGACAATATGTTTTTATATTATAGGTATTTGGATAATGTGTAACACGAATTTTTTCATCTCTATCAGCACTAATTATATAACGTTGATCATCGGTGATAAGAAAATCCAATAGCATTGAACAATGACCAAGAAGTAAACGTCCACAATTCTCTTCATTCGATGATGATGATTGTTTTACATCAAATTCGTAAATATCACCAGCTTTGTCGCAGATTAAAATTTTTTCTTCATTTTTAGTAAAAATCATTTTTTGTGCATTCTTTTTAATTTTGAATTGATTGATTTTATGAAAATTATGATCGAATATGATGACATTTTTTAAATCATCACTAATGGCAACAAAATCGTGCAAATTTGAAAATGTTCCAGTATTAAAAGAAACGATAGGCTCTTTTGCATTTTTCTTTACATCATCAGCATCATTTTTGGTCATTTCAGTTGATGGACACCAATCGATTTGAATCGATTTGCTAGAATCTCGTTTCAAATCATATACGATCAAAGCTTTTTGACCATTGTTATTATCTTGCGAGGAAACAACTTCATCTTTATCGAGGATTAAAAACGACTTACTTAAAACGATGAACATTGTTCTCAAATTAATCTTTATCGAGGATTAAAAACGACTTACTTAAAACGATGAACATTGTTCTCAAATTAATTTAACAAAAAAAAAATCAAAATTGAAAAACATTCAAAAATTCTATAGAATACCAAATCACGTGGTGCGCCGATGCTGGCTGGCTAGTCTATTTCGACACTGGAATGAATACATCTGTAGATTCAGGCAATCCACTCAAAATTGAATCTGTCATGCACAGAGTATTAACGCGCGATTGCATAATGATTATTGTGTGCAAAAAAAAGCAAAGCATCATTTATCCAATCATTGATCATCATTAATATGTAAGTATTCTCTCAGCCTTTATGTGTTTTTTTTTACAATCCTTCATTGATAACTTTATGGTGATGATGATGATAATAATGTTCCTTACTATATTACTCACACACACACACACACACACACTTATAAATCGAAATCCATTTAAATGAATAAGAATAATAAATGAGAAAAAACAAAATATAAAGATAAAAACATAAACTTAAGCTATATTTTCTTTGTTTTTTATTCATTCATGATCTTAAGACATATACAGAGTGCATATTATAAGCAAACATCATTATTCATAACATTCAATTGATCAACATCAATTCATATATATAATAATTCGATTTTGTTTCAGCTGTTGATGTGTGTTTTAGTAACAACAACAACAATAACAATAACAATAATATAATAAATTAATCGATCAATCAAATAAGTCAACGATTAGATTAGAAAAAAAAATTGATTGAATGTCCCCCCCCAAAAAAAAAAATGTTCATGATTTTATAAAAAAGGTATGTATGTATCATCATCATGGTTTATATAGCTGAACGATCGAAGCGACCTCTATCTAAATCGAATTTATTATATTTTTGTTTTAAGAATCTTTTCTCTCTCTCTCTCTCTCTCTTTTAGTTTTGTTGCTATACAGTAAAAGTATATATTGCGCGTTCGAACAAAAATATGTTTTGGTGGATAGCAAGCAAACAACATGCTAGCGCACACCACATTTACACAATACAAACACAACATATACTCATTTTATTTATATTTTGATGATATATTAAACAACACACCGATTGCTTTTGCTTTCCCATTTTTTGCTATTTCAATAAAAAAAAATCTGCTTTTCATTTCAATTCGGGTTTTATACACAGCTCTAATCATCATTATCACTTTATTAACAAAATTTGATCTGTCGTCATTGCATGTGTGGTCTAAATTTAAGGTTTGTTTGTTTGATTTTCGTGTTTCAATTTTTTTTTCCAAAATTTCACTTTACCATATATTTTTTATCCATAATGTGTACTTGTGTATATTTACCCATTGTTTGGTTATTCTATTTGCTAATGATATCCGGTATAATAACCGTTATGATTATTTTCATAAACTGACCATAGTTATCATTCTTTGTTTTCTTTCAATTTAATTTTTGTTTATTTTTTTTTTTTTGATTCCCGTGAATCTTCGTGTGTGTTTGTTTGTGTCCAATGATTACATTATATATATTCAATTCGAATGTTGCAGCAGTATACTAATGTTGATAATGTTGTTGGCACTTACTTAAATTTTATGTTAGTGTTTGATGATTGTGAATGAATTATTGTACCATTTTTAGTTGCTACATAAACACACACAACCAACCAACAATATAACCAGCCAACTAAAAGACTAGTTACTAAATTGATTTGCTTTATTTTTTTGCTCAGAATTTCCGCTCATTTACTTTAATCATCATCTTTATTATTGCAACAACACAATTGTCACCGTTGGCCATTTTATGATATTGTGATTTAATTTCGGATTGATTTTAGATCAAATAAAACTAGCAGGATGCATACTTTAGGATCGAATGCAAATATACCGACTTTTATATTGAAATTATGGAAATTGGTTTGCGATGATTCAAGTAATGATCTCATTTGTTGGAATAGGGTATGTATCGTTATATAATATGACCATAATATAATAATAATATTGATGTTGGATAAATTTCAATTTTTTTCATTATAATTTTTTCATTCTCATAGAATGGACGAAGTTTCATCATTAAAGATCAAGGACGTTTTGCCAAGGAAATTTTGCCATTATATTTTAAGCACAGCAATATGGCCTCATTCATTCGTCAATTGAATATGTGTAAGTGTATTTTTATCGTATTTAATCCAGATATGTATTATCGTTTGTCAATTATCTTTCGAATATTTCTCCCTCAATTCTTAACAGATGGATTCCGTAAAGTATCAAATATTGAGCATGGTGGATTGAAATCGGATGGTGATGAAGTAGAATTTTTCCATCACCATTTCTGTCTTGGACAAGAAAATCAGTTGGAATTAATCAAACGCAAGGTATTATAGATTAAGATAATTTTCATGTCAAACATGTTCGTATTTACTTAATGTTTTTTGGTATACATACGCAGATGTCCACCAACAACAATAGCAAATGCTTGACTAGTATTGTAAAAGTTGATGAAATTCAGGATATATTATCTGATGTCGAATCCATCAAAGGACGGCAAGACTCTGTCGATAGTTTATTGAATAATTTGAAACAAGAAAATGAAGCTCTTTGGCGTGAAATTGCTATTTTACGGCAAAAGCATCTTAAACAGCAGCAGATCGTTGAAAAACTACTTCAATTCCTAGTTTCTATTGTTCGAAATCGAGTCGTTGGAGGTTTAAAACGCAAAGCTCCTCTTTTGATTGATTCCAACGGGTCGAATAGTCGTAAAATAATCAAAAACAAAGAAAGCAATACTATCTGTATTCCATCACCTCCATCAAACAGTGGTCCGATCATTCATGATATTACAGATCTTGAAGAATCTAATCTGCGAAATGATTCTATTAATAATGATTCATCTTCATTTATAAATGGCTTACAATTGGATTTGGGTGAAGACATTAACCAAAAATCGTTGCAAACACCGAATTCTGACCAAACAACTTCGTTGATTCCATCGACTAGTGTTGGAGGAGTCAATAGTTTGTCCAATCTTAAAGATAATACAATGATCGATTTGCCCCAAATTTTTGAAATCGATTTGGCTAATCAGGTGAACAACTCCCAAATAGTAAACAATCTTATTGAGAATCAACTACAACCGAATTACACTATTGACAATGCTGATTCGATTATTACGGAAGCTGAATTGTTAAAGACCATCAATAATGTTCCATCATCAGCACCTCAGCCTACAGCATCTAATCATCTTAACAACTTTAGTACTGAATTAATTCTGCCTTCCAAGCAGAAAGCAACGAATTCGGCTAATTTGTCGAAACTTACTACTGAGTAATTATTGACTATTTTTCCAATTGTCATCTTTTTGATCAAGTTTTGGTGTTTCCCCCTTTAGGAATTTCAATGATCATGTTGAAGGAATCGACACCGAACTTAATTGGCTCCAAGATCAACTCTACGGCGGTTCATTGAATATTGATCCATCTACTTTGGTTGGGGTATATATTATAACTATTTTTCATGTTAATAATTCTGTCCATTTTTGTCTCATTATCTATACAGCTATTCTCGTTCGATAACCAATTCTGTGGTTTGGATACAAGTTCGACCAATGAAGCAAATGCCATTCCCAAGGCTATTATGAATGGTGGACGACATTCTGCTGTTTCTGGTAATACAAATGCCTGTAATGATCAGAATAAAGTGATCAAAATCGAAGACGATAATTCCAGTTCAAGCTTATTTGATAGCCTTGATTTGACCAACATTGGAAACGATACAAAAGGTTTGTCCCAACCAATGATATTGCACTCATCATTGTGGGATTCTAATAGCCAAATTGATTCAGATATTCTTTCAGAGTTTACATCGGGAATTGATTCTTCACAATTTAATTGATTATGCACATTGATTGTGTTATCCGAAATATAATGAAAATCGTTCTCTTCAAACATCCATTTCTACGTTTCAACGTTCTACCTTTAAATTTTTCTTTTTAATTTTCTTTTCACTATTTCTCGTTTTTCTTCATTTTTGACATTATTATTTGTTAGTTTTTGTTTCATTTCGTTTTTTTTCTAAATATTTCTTTTCACATATAAATGAAAAAAAACATATAAATCATATACACTGATTGAATAATGAAAATTCTAAACTATATCACTCTATTCACCTTCAAATGCATTGTATTTTTCTATAATATCATACAAATCAAATCCCACATGCAAGTTTTCATCACAAAAGTGTAATATAATTAAAAAAAAAAACAGAAAAATCTATGCATGATTCATTTATTGTTTGTTAATTTTTATCGTTTGTATATCCATCTATTATATATTTTGAATAAGTTTTAATTATTATATAATGACAAACACCTACACCAGCCATAATTTTTTGTCATAATTTCTTTCTCTAGAATAAAATTCCATTCTTATATATAAAAGAAATATATGATTGAATTTGTCTCCAATTTTTTTTTTGGATTCATTTTTTTTAATTAATTTTATTTCATTTTTTATCAAATGATAAATTAAGAATTTTTTTTTTTAATAATAAATACAACGTACTCGATGGAATGGTGAACGTTGACCATCAATTTGTTCACTATTGGTTCGCCTATAACCCCATAGATAGAAATCAATTTGTATTGAATTTGGTGCTTTCAAATCATCATCGATCATTGATGACAATTGTTCACGGACCATTTCGATAGCATGTATGGATGATGAACGAATTTCCACTTCAAATGGATGGCCATTTACAAGTAAATTATTTTCTTGTAATTTTTCTGCTAAAATAGTCGAATATTTTAACACACCAAAATAATGCAAAACCTGTGGTATACGATAATCGGCAAACATGGTTAATTGATCTATATCATCGAATCGACCTAATCCTTTGCCCTCGAAACAGCCCCAAATATCTGCAATCAAAATCTGTGCTCTTTTCAAAAATGTAACATTTTTTCCTTTGTATATCACTTCATCTCTGAACGAAGGAAAATATTCGTAGATCAATTTTAAAAGGTTGATAGCACTGCAATTAATTGCGCGAATGCAATTGACGAATGAACCATTAAAATGCTTTGTAATTAACAACAAATTGAAATGTTTACTACCTTCATATTATAAATCATCAGTTATCATACCTTCATAAGAATAGCACCATTTTCATTCAATATGGATACTCGTTCTTTGAGCATTGGTATGTCGATTCCATTGTCAGTACGGAATAAATACCGTAATTGTTGCAACTCCATATGGCTATAGTATTCACTATTAGTCAACGGAATTTTCTCATCTAATGCTCGTTTAACAGCAGCACAAAGTGCCCAATATCCAATTTCACCTTCGATAGAAAAATCCTGATTCTCATCGGGCCAGAAAGAAAAATTCAAACTATCGATGAAGAATATTTGATCAATAGATTTATCTATCATTTCCTGTGGATGTAATGGATTATCCGATTTCCATTTTTTCAGGTCATATTCATTTAATGCCACCGATTCTTTCAACTGTGCAAAGATTTTTGTTTGAGCATCAAAAAAATTTGTTTAATACCAATACTTACTTTTGTTGCTAATTCTTTGACAGCATTCGTATTGATTGTTACATGATCCGCTACAGACATGACAAATTCTGCACTTTCTTTTGGTAACATATCCATTTTCAAAGCTTTAATCAATCAACATACCACATTATAATGTGAAAAGAATATGAAACCTCCGTACAATTTTTTTTATATTACTTACATTGTATGAAAAGAAAATTTTGATTTTTTTTTTGAAAAAAATGATAATTACTAATTTTTTTTTTTGATTAAAAATTTCGATCAAAACGAAACGAAATCACATTATACATCAGCTTCGTATTATTGATAGTAGAAATAATAAATGATGAATAAAAATGTGTGTGTGGGATACTTGGAAAGCTCGTGTAGTATGTTTGGTGGTGGTTTTACACAAAGAAATGAAAAGTATTATTATGTTGTATTTTGTTTCACAAACATATATAGAAAATAGCCAGTAATTTGAAACGGATAAATATTGTTTTTTATCAAAAAAAAAAAAAAAAAAAAAATGGAGTAAACATCTGTTATAGTTATAGCCATGGTGGTGAGTGTGATATGAAAAAATGTAAAAACTAATTTTTTTTGGCAATATTAAGAGTATTTATTATGAATAAAAAGATGACATGAAATTAAATTCTGACAATTATAAATTACTTTTTATGATGATACCTGATCATTCCCCCATTACATTTTCTTCCAATAACAAAGCCGGATTAATATTATCATCATCGGCATAAGGTAAATCTTCATCATCTTCATCTTGTCCATTGGATGACATATTGGCCACACTATAATCATCACAGCCTTGGTCATTATCATCTTCAAGTTGAATTTTTTTTAAACTAGTACCAGCAACATGTAGATTGTCTCTGAGTTTTGTAAGATTTAATTTTAATTTTAAATCTGGTTTCGTATAGTTTTCACAATCTTCAACATCATTCGATTCTTGATGAACGGCGTAAGAATGTTGTTGTGCCTCATCTCGAACTTCATCATCATTAGCTGTATTATCAAATTGGCCATATTCCATTGCTTGAAAATTCGGATTGATCAAATGTATTGCCCGATGTTTGACTAATGTAGCTGCATATCGTACTGAGTAATCACATTTATCGCATTTCCAATTAAATTGAGCACCATGTAGTGATAAATGTTTTTCTAAACGTGATCGTTTGGAAAATCCCGCTGGACATTTATGACAATTGTAATTGAAATTATAGCCCAAAGCAGATTGTGATTCAGTAAGATTATGTAACAATGAATGTATACTTAGATTATCTTCAGTTTCGGTGGAATAATTACATGATTCGCAAGTGAATCTAGAATTTTGTTCGTGCAATGACGTATGATAGATCAAAGTGTTGACTTTAGTAAATACTGCTGGACATTTTGAACAACGATACATACAACGATTTTTGATACCCGAATTAATTCTTTGTAGATATTCTTTAGTTTCTAAAAATTCTTGACTAGCCATCAAATCGTTACTTTTGAATATAATGTTTTGTTTGCCATTCTCTTCACTATTCAGACGAGCTTTTACCGGTTTCATTGGAAATGGTATTTTTGTTCTATGTTTACGTACAGTTTTTTTCATTGAAGGCTTGTTCACCATGTTGTTTGTCGAATTAGTCTTTGATGATGATGATGATGATGTTTGATCATTCGAATTCGACTTGGTGACATTTATTTGATTTTCGACTTTTAATTTCGTACCTTGCGGATATGAACTTGCTCGTTTAGCTATATATTCAGCCGTATGCACATAAAGATGTTTGCATAGCTGTGGCTTATTCCGTGCTCTATTTTTTTATAAAAAAATAATTGAGAATAAATATGCAAACACAATTAAAACTACTGATGATTCTAAATTACTAACTTGTAGGTACAATATGGACAAGCATGTTGATAATTAGATGAATGAAAATGAGCATGAACATTATAATCACCCGGACTCTTGAATGCCGCTGGACAATCTGTTATTTTAAATTTTTATTATGGAAATTGGATTCGAATAAAATAAAAATAACTTTATTTTAGAATATAATTAAGTTTATTTCATAAAATTATTTATCTGACCTGGACAAACATAAGAAAATATTTTAGCTTCATCACCATTCTTAATGCTATCAACAGCGATCAAATTATTATGTTTATCATCACCATAATTCTTTGAGTTTGATGATGATGAATGAACGCAATCATGATTTTCATTATTCTGTGGTGATGAGCTATCTTTATAATCATTTTCGACTAATGTTTGTTCCAAAATATTTTCGCTCAATTCATAATCTCCATTATCGCCAATGTTATCGTCAATAGCAAGATTTGTTTGAGAGGAATGTATAAGATTGTGGGAATTATTCATATGATCATTCAATGTTTGAACATTTGAAGTTTGGAATGAGCATAGAGAACAGGAAATCAATGACGAATATTTAAGTTTTGATTGATGTTGATAATCAACATCATTTGAACCCTCATTATTTATATTTGTACGATAATGCGAAGTAGATAACGATGATGGTGCCGACAATGAAACGGAGTCTGTCTTTTGATGCAATTTTTGATGTCGCATCAATTTATCTGGATTATTGATGTAATATGGACACTGTTTGCATTTAAGTGAACCTTTTGATGGATTATGAAATCGACAATGGATCGACATTTTTTTCATGTTGGTCGTAATGAATGGACAAAGTTCGCATCGAATCACAGTTTTTTCCTCATAGATATTAGGTTCGATAAGACTAGAATTCTGATGATCATTTTGCAATGTGATGCTTGCTGTCGAAGTAGAATGTGATGGAGGAGTTGATCCAACAACCGAAATCGATATTTTTGACACGTTGTTCTTTTCAAAACGATCAACTTCGTCAGCAGATAAAATTCGACAAATAGAGTTTTCATCAATGGCACAACGGAAACGTATTTGGAATTCATTGGGATTTCTATTTTCGTGAATGTTGGAATAATGATCCAAGATCATCTCTTTCCATTTGGTTTCAAACGAACATTCAGTGCAACCATATGGCTTTGCTTGATTATGACTAGACATATGAGCTACCATGACACGAGCAAAATGATGACGAAAATCGCATTGAGAACATGATATAGGTTTTGAACTTGAATTTGGATGCCTGAAAACAATTGAAGATCTTGTCGAATATTTTCGAATAGTGCAGCCTTCAACACCGAATTCATCATCGATTTCAAAATTAACTTCAGGTATCAGCAAACTTCTAGCGGTTTCATTAAAACCATTGTCTTCGTTTTCACATTCATCACTTTCATTCTTGAATCGTCGAGCACGAAAATCGATTCGATTATTCACTTCATTAGCAATGTCTGCCTCTTCACGGCCAATCCAAACAACAAATTTATTATATTTTGAATAATCTCTTTTACCCGAATCATGAATCAGAACTGGATGAGCTTTTTCATGGATTGGATCTCGTTGGGCTTTCATTTTAATATGTTTAGTAACATCCCATTCCCAATTAGAACGATGACCGCAAACCGAACATTGAAATGGTTTTGTATTGAGATGTTGAACATAATGAACATGAAATCGAGATGCTGTACTACACGTAAAATCGCAATATGTGCATTTGTACATTTTAGCTATATTACCGTTCATTATTTCGGAATTATCCAGATCAAAAATTTCATTATCTTGAACGTTAGGATTGATTTGGTCATCTTGGCCTAATCCCGTGTTATCGTCATCCATTTCTGACATTTCATAATCACCATTAGTCATGCATGAATCTTCATTCATTGTATCATCTTGGTTATCGTCGGGTGACATGTTGTTTGATGAAATGGGAATACCACCACCACCATTGGTACTATTGTCACTGCTTTCTAGGTCCTGAAGATTTGCCTCGTTAGAATGATATCGTTGAATGTGACGATTAAGATCGCCTTTCCATTTGCTACGAAAATTGCAGAACAAACATTTAAAAGGTTTATCTTTAGAATGAACACGAATATGACGCTCGAGTTCGGAAATCCAACGTGTTTTGTAGCCACAAAAATTGCATACATGAATGTTCTTGGCATTACTATCAAAAATTTTCTTTTGATTTGTTGTAGTAGTTGGTTGTCCAATCCAACTTGTGCTTTCCTCGAGATTTTGATCGTGATTCTTCATGATAGGCACCATTCCTTTATAATTGGAATGTTTGTGATGTTTGAGGAAATGTTTTTGAGCAGAAATGGCATCGCCGAATTTAATCTTGCAAATATAACATTCCAGGTTGAACATGAATTTTTTATCATCTATAAATAACAAAAATAAAATGAGCATTAGCATATACATTAAGTAAAAGATAAGAATCAATAAATGTACCAGAATCATTATTGCTAGCATTTGATTCCATTTCGACATCTTCATTTTCTTCATGGTATTCATTTAGATTCATTTCAAAACTATCCATCGGTTCAAAATCAGGATTTCGATCCATTTGTTCGTAATCATTATCGAGAGGGGCTAAATAAAGATAAATAAATAAATAATTGATATATATACAGAATCTTTGAAAAGTATACATACATGCTGCATCATCATTAATCGTTTCCAAATGATTGACATTTTGTTCGATTGAATTTGTTTCGATAGGACGAGAAGTTCTTCGATATTTTCGTTTTACTAGTAATTGTTCCAATTCACCATTGGCACCTCCTTGTTCAGATGGTGAATCCATGATGGATGTGAGTTTATGTACCAGAAGTAAATGCCGTTGCAATTTTTGAACATATTGACAAGCATAAACACAATAAGGACATTCTACAATCTTAACCTTATATCCATGGCCATCCCGACGGTGATATAGAAATTCACGAGGATTGACAGTACGAAATCCACAATCATTACAGTTGTATTGTCGACGAATTCGTGTGGCAGGCAAATCTGCAATGCTGTTATTATTATTCATATTATTCAAATTGTTGTTACTCATATTATTAACGTTCATAACATTCGATGATGAATGAGATTTTGGCGTACTCGAACGTGATGATGTTGTTGGTACACTTTCGTTTTGTGTAATGTCAGCTGTTTTCATTGTGATTAGTGGAGCAGTATGAGATCCAAAATAATTCGAATGGTCATCATATTGTTGATCAATAAAACCTGCTTTCCAAAATTCTTCGAACTCTGCTCGATCATCATCATCAGCGACTACATCATTATTAGCAGTCATCAATTTCATAGAATTCGTAGATGATTTGAAATTATGTTGTTGATGTTTGTCCAGATTTTTCAATGTTGCTCGCTTTTTATTACCGGTATGAACAATGTTTGCCGAGTTTGAAGAATTGTTTTTATTGTTCATGAGATCTTCGCTCATTGATTCAAAATTTGCGGAAAAATCGGCAACACTTTCTTCGCCTCCAGCCGAGACTAGTTCTTTAGCGAATTTTGCCTGAGCTGTTTTGAGAATATCTTGATGGAATTCTATTTGATGTTGAATCAACGTATCGTTATCTTCGGAAACAAAACCACAAAATTTACAGCTTTTATTCCCTGTATGAACAAAATTTTTTGAAAATTATCACAATAACATTAATAACAATAATTACCTTTGGAACCACAAATTCCATGGACATCTTTACGGTGACGTAAAAGATTGGTTTGATATGCGGTTAAAAATGGACATAATACACATTTTAATGCATTTTGGGTATGTGACACAGCTTTATGACGAGATAGCTGACGAGCGCTTTGAGCTTCGAAGTTGCATTCGGTACATGGAAATGTTAGTTTTGTTGATACTACAGTTGTTGTATTTTTGAATGACATTTTTGATGATTATATGTTTCTACTGTTTTTTTTGTTGTTGTTGTTGATCACTACGACAAGTTAGAATGATGATGACTTTGCGACTATATGTGACTATATCGTATTGATGGAATGTAGCACTGAGTAAATGATCATTTAGAACCACAGGCACAAATTAAATTTAGAAAACAAATAATGATCATCAATCTGGTCAAAATTTCTGATTAATTTTTGCTAATGAATAAATTCAAAAGTTTTAATTTCGAGATCATTAAACAAAAAGGTAATCCTTAAAAAAAATGTTTGTTCATATTTAGAATAGAAAAAAATAGTAAGAATTAGAACAATAATATCAAAAAAAAAAAAAAAAAAAAATTGTGGATTATCAAACCTACACCAAAACAATTTGTCAAAATGCTGAAATTCGATTTTCCGGCACCATTAAACGTGACAATGTGCCAAGTGAAAATGAAAGTTATAGAAAAATAGAGAATAATCATATATATGGCTCGACAATGCCGATGTAGTGGTGCAGCAGTGATGATGATGATGATGATCGAACAATTGAACAATTCGAAGTTTGAACAACACTATAGTCTTCAGTGCTTGGTTTGTCACGGCACACACATACCGTCGTTTGTATTGTTTTGTTTGTTGCCTGACCACCAAGGTGGTTTGAGTTAATAATGGACAATGAACGTTATAATATTTTACTAATAGGTAATATCAAAGACAAAAATTTTAACATTTATTCATCATAATATCAAATTCAATGATATATTGTGATGACCATATTATTCATGATTTTTAAAGATCAACGACATTAATGAAGAAAACAAAAGAAATATTCAATCAAATGCAGCGCAGATGTTGTCATCAGTTTGATTATCGTTGTTAAAAATAATGATGATGAAACACAATGCCAATTGTTCAAATCATCTAGTATTAAGGAAAAAAGATGAGCTCAAGCTGACGATAGTTGCATCAATATATGATCATTGATTAATGTTTGTGGATTCGATGATGCAAAAAAAAGAAAGAAATTGGATGATTATGTCTGCAGTGGCCAAGATCACGATCAATAAATGAATGGAAGTACTGTGATGATGAAGATGATGATGTTGGTTGGTAACTTCGGTTTCGTTGATGATGGTGTGTCGGCGAAAACTTAACGATGATGATCAAAAAAAAAAAATTGAATTACTGATGATGGCTATGTCGATGATGATAGTATGGTGTTTGTTGCTGATGATGATGATGATGATGATTATGATGGTGGTAGTCGGAGAATAAGCTGCTGCTATCCCTCAACAACAATCACCAGAAGATGGATGAATGGCAAGGATAGTAATGATGATGGCAACGACAAATAACTACAATGTTGCCGTCGTAGTCGATGTTGTTGATGATGATGATGATGATGATGATTGCGAGATGATGACGAGACAACAAGGAGACAAAAAATTTACACAAACACCACACACACACACAAAAAAATAGAGAACACAAAGCAGCTGCGTATAATTTAGTTTAGTCGATTACAATAAATGTCCCGTTGTCTCAAAATACAAAATAAAAAAAAAGCTTGATCCAGAAGACCACTCTTAACAAAAAGAATCAAATATAATGTCAAAACTTCGTAATAGAATACAATGCTTTAAATGATCATGGTATCGAACAAATACCATGGTTACAAAAATAAAATCCGATTGATTAGTTGATCCGGAAAATTTAAACGTAAAAGAAACCATAAAGAGATCATTGATGGATGGATAGATGAAAGCCAATGGCAATGGAAACAACGACAACACACTGAAATATTTTTTTTTCTATTTCATCAGTCCGTCTGTCGTTTCCGTTTCGTTGTTTCGAAATTGTTTAGTAGTCGTGTCTTAACACAAACAGATAGCTTGGACACAATCGCTGCTTTTACTGCTGTGTATTACACAGTGGTATTCACTACCCTTATTCTTCATACATACACACCACTTCTCATCATCATCATCATCAACATTACTCTTGAGTCCATACACATACAGCGGGAACTATTTGTTCCATTGCTGTTCCAACAACTCTGATCTCATATACACACACACACACATGAATAAACACACAAAAACATACAAACGTCGAGTCGATGAACGACGACGAAACAAACTACGGGAGGGGAAGATGATCATTTTTTTTTTTTTTTGGAAAATTCGGTGGCTGTAACTGAAAATTGTATCACTAAGTGTATGTCTTTGTGTACGCTAGGTTTTTTCAGTAGTGGATGGATATTTTTTCGGTTACTAACTCTGCTTTTGGTTGATCGGTCCATCCATTTGATGAAGATGGCAAATGAAAAACGGGCGGAAACAGCAGCAGCAGCGAAAAGCTGTACCAATCACAGCTCTTAGGTACTCTATGGATTTGATGATGGCCACGACCACGATGACGGCAGTTGTTGCCGTAGATTGAATCATTTAAATACAACCAGAACTAACCAAAGAGAAGGAGAGCAGGATGCAAGTGATCCATAGGGAGATAGTGAGAGTTGGAAAATGCCATCTTGCACACCTAGGGCTTAGTTTGTATTATTGTGGACTGATTCGATTTTTTCTGGTTTGTAGGGACAGCTGGCAGTTGATCTCAATCATCATCTCTTCATACAGCTATTATTATGGTGTGTGTGTGTGTATGAATGTGTGCGCGTTCCATCGATTTAGTTTTGGTCGTCGTCATTGTCGTCGGTTGGCTAGTTTTGAACAATAATTTTCCCCCAATCATCACTACCATCATCCTCATCAATGTCTATGGCTGTGGATATGTGATGTAAATGATCGTGATGACTTTCCCATGATCATCATCGTTATGGTACAATATTATTGGTACATACTAGGCTAACGCATACTCCCGCTTCAATTGGTCGATTGTGGTCTAATTTGGATATGATCTGGTTGAGTTTTTTGGTTTTGATCGACACGAATAGAATTGCAAGAAAAAAATTGCTTTCCAATTGGGATCATTTTATTTCATTGATTTAACACACAGACAGTTTGTCAATTAGATTGATAGATAAAAACATAACGGATTCGATCAAATGGATAGATTAATTAATAATAAAAGGACAAGAACCTCGGAGAATAGATTATTTGTAATTTGCCAATAACGTTTTCTGAGGAAATTCTATTTCTCGTTTTCGACCTTCAGCCATTATAGCTTCGATTTCATCAACGGTACGTGGAACTTTGGTCAAAAGTTCACAACCATCAGCTGTGATGACTACATCATCTTCGATTCGAACCTAAACAATATTAAAAAGGCATTATTATTTCACATCTAGCAATTCAGATTGTGATTAGAACAAATCATACCCCGCCGAATGATCGAAATCGGTCAATCACAGGCCATACAATGAACTTGGATAGTTCAGGATCATTTCGAGCTTGTTCAAGCAATGCATCGACGAAATAAATGCCTGGTTCAATGGTCAACACCATATCCTTCTCTAAAATTCTGGCCGTACGAAGTTGTCGTAAGCCTGGCTCAGTGCTACGTGGTGGACACTGGAAGAGATAGCCACCGACATCATGGACATCGATACCAAGCAGATGACCCAGTCCATGAGGCATGAAGATATAGCCCAGTCTAGCCTTCATCATTTCATCAATATCTCCCTGTAATAGTCCATGTTTAAGCATTTGTTCCAATTGAGTCTTTTCGGCCAACAGATGCATATCTCTCCAAGAGACACCAGGCTTGACGGCATTCATTACTGTTCGATTAGCCTTGAGCACTGCTTCGTAGATAATTCTTTGATCAGGCGTGAATATTCCATTGGCAGGGAAAGAACAAGTGATGTCCGACGAGTAGCGGTAATACTCGCATCCCATATCAAATGAACACATATCACCATCATGGACAGTTTTGCTGTTTGGCGCCGCCGCATGTCCATAGTGTAAGACACCACCATTTGTTCCACTTGCACAGATACATGTATAGGATACATGTCGGGCGCCACCATTGAAGTAACAATGATGGAGAAAAATGGATTCCAGTTGATATTCTGTCATGCCCGGCCTTATTGATTTCATTACTTCAACGTGGGCATCGCTACTGATTTTGTTCGTATAACGAATCACATCCAATTCTTGTGGTGTTTTGAATACACGCAATTCTGCCATATGAGGATGTAATAACGAATTGTTAATTTTGAATTTATCAATTCCATCAAATTGAGCTTCGAATGTTTCCAAATTGGAATCAGTGTTTAGACCTTTCAATGTTAACAACACTTGGGGTTTAAGTCCAGACAAAACTTGGCATATCTAATAATAGAATAGATTCAAATGTAATCATGTTTGAACGAGTTGATTAGGAAAAGATAGCATAAAAAAGAATGAAAAGGGGGTAGATACCTGTTCGGTATAGTAAACAGCATCAACATTGTATCGATTGAGATGATCATTCAGAGTATATAGCTTTCCCATCCAAATGGAATATGAATCAGGTAGCTTTGGTGCAAACAAGTATGACCTGCCCGTGGTTAGATCAATAGCACCGTAGTAATCAGGCTCACCAACGCCGAATGTCCAATGGAAATAGGATTCCTGACGAAATACTGGTTCGGTGTCCGTATCATAATTGTTAAGGGTTTTTCCACCCTGCAATACGATAATCGAACGTTCTGGAATATTATTATCAGAACGTAATCTTTCAACTAGACGATTTCGATTAATCTTATGTAATGTTCTTGGAATTTTCAATGTATGCGGTCCTAGTTCAAATGTACTATAGTAAATTCAAATTTGTCAAATAATTAAACGGATCAATGTAAATTAAAAAGAGAAAAAAAAGAAACTCATACCTTGGATGTACCATGATGATGAATGACTGAAGAAAAAAGAGAGATTTGATCAGAATTAAATTGTAACTAACTATAAAAACGAAATGAAATCGATTGATTTTTTGATTGAGTTTGATTTTAAATTTATATAGTTGAGAAAAAACGCCCTTAATCAAATCAATGATTCGATAAATCTCAAGTTCGATATTTTTGACAATCACAACATGATACACAAAATGATGATGATGATGATGATGTTTGGCAAAGGCTCAATTGATAGAAAGATAGTTGCACAATTCTTCGTTTTGCCAATGACGTATATTAGACATACAATATATATATATTATAATCAAGACTGTCTGTTATTTAGCGCGCAGAAAATTTCCAAAAAAATTTTCAACAAATTATTTTGCATAGTCATTTTATTGTTTTAACATTTATTTTATCAAAAAAAAAAACAATTATTAAATGATGATAAGATTAACAAAATTTGATCATTTTGAAAAGTATTTTTTGCAAACACAAAAGTAATGATGATTATTATATTATTATCTCGACCCTAATAAGGAAATTATTATTCTTTATGTAACAACAATTTCATGGGTCATTTTTCGATTCAATCATGGTAACTATAGTATAAAAAAATTAGTTTGACAGTAAAAAAATTATTCCGATAAACCATTATTATTTTATTTACCTTTAATTCGTATCAATTCAATCTCTAATGATTTAAGTTTTTCTTCACAAATTGTCAAGAGATCATTCAATTGATTCAGCAATTTTTGTTGATGATTCGAATCCATTTCGTTATTGTTGATATTTGGATCATTATTTTCCATGTCCATTTCCGGCATGATGTCCATTGGATGCAATAATTTTACAATTAGATATATTATTCAAATTTTTTTTATCGACTATTCGAATCTTAAATCAAAAAAAAAAAAAAAATTCGAATTTAAAATTAAAAGCATGTCCTAACGTTTATGAATAATACCGTGCCCTCATCTTCACGAATAAAGCACAAGCCCACAAGCTCTGTAGGCAAACAAAAAAAAAAATTTCTTGGTAGTCGGTGCCTAATTTATTGTTTTTATATTTTTTCATCTATATTTTCGTTCATTTTATTTTATTCTTATCAAATACATTGGATTTTATTTATAAATAAGATAAATCCATCTTGATTAATTATTTTTGTTTCAAAACTTGATGGTAATGTGTGATCAAGACGAATCATCAAAAGATGAAAATGAAATCAAATCATCATTAACAACATCAATTATAAATAATGAAGAATTTGAAATAATGGATTCAAATCATCATAATATTAAAATGGTCACGAATGATAATAAAAATGGCGATGATAAATCTGATGGTGATGATAATGATGAAGGAACTAGCAGCAATGATGATGACGATGAAACCGAATCAGATGATAACGACGATTCTACGGACGAAGTTGATGATGATGATGATGATGATGATGTTGGCGATGAGATTGAAAGTGATGATCAGGAAAATATAACCACTGAAATAATGATGCCATTGTCTCCAAATAGTACACCCACTTGTTATATCTGTTTAAATGTGTTCGAAGGCCAAGATATTGGCAGTCCCGATTCATGTGAATCGATGCATCATTTTTGCCTCGAATGTATCGAAGAATGGAGCAAGGTTAGAATCTTTTTTAAAATTTTGAATAAATTTTTACATTCGAATTTTTTTTTTCAATTTTAGCAAATAAACACCTGTCCAGTAGATAGAAATTCATTTTCGTTCATCTTGGTTCGAAGGACCATTAATGGTGAAATTGTCATGAAGGTAATTATTTTGAAAATTTATTTCGTTTAATTTTATTTATTAAAAGTGATGATTTGGATAAATGCGCAAAGTATTGATCAATATCTACAATATATAATCGAATTGATTTTATTGGGAAAAAAAGTGTTGAAATGAATATTATTAGTTTTCAATCTGAGATGAAATTCATCCAAAAATTTTTCAGCAAACATTTTTCGAAAGCAATATTCTAAATTTTCAATTCGTAATTTTATTTTATTTTATTTAGGTTCCAATCGCTAAAAAATCTGTACTGGAAATCGTTACAATTGACAATGATGATGTTACATATTGCGAAATTTGTGGTCGATGTGATCGGGAAGATCGTTTATTACTTTGTGATGGTTGCGATTTCGGCTATCATTGTGAATGTTTAATTCCAGCATTGGAAACGATACCAGTCGATGAATGGTTTTGTCCTGATTGTTTTGAACGATTATTTGGTGATGATACAAACGAAGAAAATAACCAACGTCGATTGGCTCAACGTAGAGCGTTAGCACGAACTGGAGCATTCGAAAGAGTTCGTAATCGAATTATGGCTAGACGTTCCAACGTTATGTCTCGAACTACTACACCTAGACGGAAAAAGAAACAGAAAAGACGAAAGAAAACAACAAAAAAACGAAAAACAACAAAGACCAAGAGCTCTAATAAAACTAAAAAAACTCGACGAAGAAAATATAGGAAGCGTACAAAAAAATCGAAATTATCCATGAAACGTCTACCTGCAGCTGACCCACGATCACGTTTGGCAACTAGGTTAGGTTTGGTTTGCAAGCCTAAATCACCATTTGGAATGCCGGTTTCCAAACCGATCAATCTAACTCGGTCGATATCAGAAATTCGACAACTTAGTGGCATCGGCGGTCTTTCAATGTTTGGCTATGGTTTAGAAATGAATCATCTTAGTTCCTATGGTGAAGATTTATTCGATAATGCTGTTGTCGATGATTCGACTGTTGGAAGCCTTGGATTATTGACAAATACAAGACATCATATATTTGTCAATAATAAATCTTCAATTAAAACACCCACCGAATCATTATCATTGCAGATACGAGATTCTTCCAATATCGATGTATTGAGCGAGATTATGAATTCTCAAGAAATCCTACACGCTTCATCGTCAGATTTATCAATTGCTCGTGATGGCCGAATTTATCTCAAAACAGATTCCTCGATATCAAACAATTCGATTCGCCAATGTCCAAACAATTCTTCACCAAATCATTCATCATCATCATCACCGCCCCCATCTTCAACAAATAATGGTAATAGTTTCAAAAATAATAGTTCTTCCGATAGGCTAACATCACTATCGGGAAATTCATATTTATCCTCTTCATCCTCATCATCTTCATCGTCATCGTCTGCACATCAAGAAAATACTAATCATACAGAAGATATAAGCTTTATAAAACCATCACCAGTGGTTTCATTAAATATTGACAATGATGATGATGATAAAAACATTGATATGGAAATGTATAGTGACATTGAATCCTTACAAGATGATAACAATAACAAAGATTTTGATGATAATCATCCTGATGATGCTAGCGACAATAATGATAAAAATCATAACAATAATCAACTTGAACAGTCACAAGAGCCTACAAAGAAACATGAATCTAACCCAGAAGGTAATGATTTTATTATTTTTTTTTAATTAAGATTTTCATGTTAAATTTATTAATTGTTCTGATTCTTTGCAGATGATAAATTATTGACAAATGAAAGTGATATTAATTCAACACAAAACCAAGAAGAAAATTCCAAAAACGATAACAGTATTAATAATATTGAAACAAAAGGTTCGAAAAAATCTCAGCCAGTTAAACTTAAACGACGCCCATCGATCAATGATTTATTCGGTGACGATTCTGAAGATGAAGATGACCACGATGAAGTGAATGAATTGAAACAATTGGTAGCTCAACAAGGAGGTATCAATGTGCATTTTCCAATAAAAATGCCCATCGTATTGAAGACAAATTTTCTTAGTGATAAAAATAAGTCTTTTAATAACAATGATGATGATGATATTCCATTGTCAAAAAAATGGGTTCCCATCTATCCCGAAATGAATGAAACATCCAAAAATTCCGGATCAAAATGGAAAGCAATTGGAGCTAATTCTGAATCAGAACAAAAATCGACATCAAAAACAAACGCAAAAGTTTATACGGATAATGATAAAAAAAATGAAAAATCAAACAAAAATAATCATCATCAAAAAATGGACATAAAAAAACACGTAATTTCTTCAAAATTGCAAAGTTCATTGCGAAAAGTAAAAGATGAGGAAAATGAGGACATATTTCCCGACATTGAATCAGTTAGAATTAAAAAACCTGCATCCAAAACGAAAGATGAAACACCAACTAAAACGACAAAAAAACAACCGGATAATGAAAAAATTTCACATAAAAATTCTACTTCATCCGATAATAAAATTCGAACCTGTAAGCATGGAAGGCCACTTGCTCATAAGAATAAAGAATCATCATCATCATCCTCTACATCGACAGCTAAACAACGTGCAGCAGTCGAAACTACTACATCAAGATCCGTTCATCAAAAAGATCATAGCAGCAGGAAACGTGAGCGTAGTGATCCGATTTTGGATCATAATCAAGATGATCGATATGATCATCATCGAAAATTTTCCAGAAATGATCATTCAAAATTGGAATCGAAAGCTGTCATTTGTCCGCCGCCATCATCATCAAATGTAAAAATCACTCAATCCTCATCCAAAACTAATAATAATAATGACAATCGTTTACGAGATTCAACATCAAAAGATGAAATCAATTCAAATGCAAAAAATCATCGTCACCACCATCACCATCATCATCGTCGTCATCATCATCGCCATAAGCATGATTCGGAAAATAATTCTTCAGGTGCCAATTCCGGTCATCGTCTTGTCGAAGAGAAGAAATATTCAGAGAAAAAATCAAATTCAAAATCTAATATGTTTCAATCTTATCCGAAAATAGATTCTAAAGAAATTTTTGCTCAAGGTTTGTATGGTTCATGCAAATTTTTTTTTTTTTGCTTATTTAAAATTATTTAAAACCTAGGCGACAAAATCATCATTAATGTAAATTTCAAAAAACAAGAAGATAATCAAACGATTGAAAAATGTGATGAACCCAAAAATGAAGTGAAACTTAATAAAGGTAATACGATAGAAACGATGAGTCCTGAACGTTCACATTCTGATGATTCGTTGGGAAAATTGAGTGATGATTCTATTGAATCGATAACAAATTTTCATTTGGACCATAACAAATCCAAAACTGCATCTTCAGATTTGAAAGGAGTCTTTTCGGATGAATTTAAATTCTTACCAAAGAGTGAGACAAATAATACATCCACTGTAGTTACAACGAAAAAGGTCGAAAATAAGATGGAAAAAATATCAGATTTTGATGAAAATGATATTTTCATCGACGATGATTCATTTCTGCCTACTCCCACTCAAGACGAATCTCAATCGCCAATGCTGGGGACCGATACCGTAACACGGTCAAAGCAATCATCAACATCGGTGGTCAAATCTTCCGGATCTACTACTGGAGTATTGCAATCATCTACAGCTATTGAAACAAATTTCGACATGGCCAAAGATAGTGATTTTTATGATCCTGAGTTGCCTCTACAAAGTCCTGATCATTCGAAAAGTCCAAATATAGAAAAGTTTAGCTTTGAATCGACGTTAAAAAGTTCCCGTTTGGTAAGCTTCATTATTAGAAATTCTAATAAAATTTTGATAATTGAATTTTTTACAGTCAATTTCGAAAGATTCTACTATATCTTCCGAACAGTCAAATGTTTCGGCCAAATTAGCTTCACTAAGTAATTTCACTCAAATTCTAGAATATGCCCAAACTTTGAAACAACAGCAACAGAACCCTTCAAACAACAGAATGTCCAATGCATGCGGTAAATCGCAATTAAAAGCAAACTCATCAACGTCGACGGTTAAAGAAATGGCAGCCAATCATGATATAATTGAAATCGTTGACATGGATGTAGTTTCTCCTAATAGTTTATCTCCAATCACATCGCATACACAACCAAATCATCCATCATCATCGTCATTGGCCAATGTGAAAGAAATTTGGGATCAAATCATAAAAACTGCTTCCTCAAGACTTCAATCGAATAGCAATTCCAAAATCAAATCGAATGGTAATGCTAAAAGTAAGAATTCGAAAAAATCGAAAGGTGAATTTTTTGATGGTCAACCCACCTCTGCTGTAGACATGGAAATAAAAGAGAAGGTAACATTCTCATTCATGATCAAGTCATCAATGAATTTAAAATCATTTTTTTCTCTTAGTATTTGAAAAAGTTAAATCGCCAGGAACGGGTGATCGAAGAAGTAAAGCTAGCATTGAAGCCGTATTATCAAAAAAAGAAAATCAACAAAGATGAATACAAGAGTATATTACGAAAAGCTGTTCCAAAGGTTTGTTGGATTTCATTTTTATCACTTTTTTTTATTTAATTATTTAATAATTTGATTCTTCAGATTTGTCATAGCAAAAGTGGCGAAATTAATCCATCAAAAATCAATAAATTGGTCGAAGCATATATCAAACATTTCAGACATTTAAGGAAGAAATCTTGATGTGTATTATTTTAATCTTTATGAATTGATGAATTGATTGATATTATTATTATTATTATTATATATTATTATTATAATTGCTATTATATATAAAATAAAAAAAAATTACATTCGAATTTTTTAAATTTTATTTTTTATTATTTATACTGCCTATACTATATGAATGACTACTGCTGATTGTGAATGCTGAAGCCAATGCGTAATACGCATGGCATGCATAAAACTCAACTTTCAACAAGTCAATTTTTTTTGCATTTTATTTCTCACAATATCCAATTGAACATTTTCTGTTGGATTTGTGCGTGTGTCCTTATGTTTTTTTTTGTTTTTGTTCGTCTGTGATCTCATAATTGTTCGAAATGGAATCTGATTCTAGAAAATCACCGGAAATCGAACAATGTGTTGATGATGATGATTTATCTAAAAATTTAAATTTCGATTTCTCATTGGACACTGTTTCAATCTGTGAAACTTTATTCAATTGTTGTCAAAGCTCTGAATTTGCTAATCTTGCAAATTTTATTAAAGGTTGTCATGAAAATTCGATTGAACTTAATCATTTTCTGGCATTGATTGATTCATATTTATTTGTACAAAAGTATTCAACAAGTTCGTCTTTTAATTTCGAGTCCTTCCTAAAGTTTTGTGAAACTTATTATCCGAATAAAAATGGTATGTGAAAATCATCAATGACTCAATTATGATTTTATTTTTTCTCAAATTTCAGGCATTGAAAATATTGGCCGTATTTTTTTCACCATACTATGGAATCATAATTTTGATTTTCAGTTTGATTTCATAGAATATTGCATCGAAAACAATAAGATTACATCGATATTCGAAACGTGTTCAAATATCAATTTGAACAAAGAAGTCCCGGAATGGATAAAATGTCTAAATGAGCAAATAGATCTCGCTTTAATTTGTTGGAAATACAATGCTTTATATTGGATTCTTCTCGAATTGTCCAGAAAGGAAAAATTGTTGCCTAAAATCGAAAATTTGTTTGTGAAAATACCATTGGAAAAATGTCCCGATTTATTAATATTTGCCTTGATAGAGCAAAGTGGTGTCAACAATCCTGAACATAATAAACTTAGCCGGTCATTAATGATGAATGCAATCAAAAAAATTATATATCCTGGTTCTAATACTACTTACCATAATAATTCTAATCTGATCATACCGAAACTATGGTCTGCAGGCAATGCTGGTCCTTCGATGAATTCAAGTACATTGACAGTTAATCAAAAAATTCTGCTTGAATCGTTGGTCGATCTTTATAATCAAGCCACATCGCCCGATGAACAAACTAATAAGCTTTTAAGAATTTTAGAAATCAGTCAAGATCTAAAGGCGTTAAATTATTTGCTTAACGATTCATCATATTTGTTTATCATTGATTTAGCATCTGTAGCTTCTCGACGTGAATATCTCAAACTAGATAAATGGATTAATGACAAGTTGAAAACGATTGGACAACCATTTTCCGATGCTTGTAAATTATATGTTCAACAACGGTCCTTCAAACCAGAAACAAACAAAAAATTGACCACACCTTCTCATCGTGAAACCTTGAGTACTATCACATCGTGTCTTGAGAATTACTATTCAATGATCAAAGAAGCAACCTACTATACAAATATGAAAGATATGTTCAAAATATATGCTGAGCTTGATTCAGCCAACAATAATAATAAGAAAGAACCGAATGAAGAAATTCGATATTGTTCAAAATCTTCATCTTCAAATTATTATCATTCACTTAATGATAATCTTTTTGATAAAGAAGTTCAACAAAAAGCCACTGGTTTTTTGAAAAACATTCTCACGCAATCTAATCTTGAACCAGTGAAATATGAAAAAATTTTCAATCTCTTTGAAAGCATGAAACAATCAAAAGATCAACAAAAAGTATTCAATTGTATCGTTCAAACATTGTTAAAAGAACTTGATTTTCTATCGAAATATCAGAAAAATGAATTGTTGAACATAGGAGAACTTATCGGTGGCATAATCGATCGATCACTTGTTGATACTAATTTATTGTCATTCATATTGCAAAAACTTTACTATATCATAAATGCATCAAAGAAGGATCAAAAATTGTTATACTTTGTTGTTCGTGTAATAGACAGATGTGAAACTAGACTCCAAAAATATCCAGCTCTCTGTGAAAAACTACTATCTTCTGATCTGCTCAAATTTCAAAATGTTGGTCACTTGTCTTCTTGTCGTAATGAAAATCAAAGCCAACAAATTACAAATCAGTCATCATTGAAACGAGAACATTCATCTCAATTGTCAAATAATCAGGAATTCCTTTTTAAAGAACGTTTAAATTTCATTTTCAACAATTTGGACAGTAACAATTTGCAAATGGCTGCCACACAATTGATACAAGATTGCAAAGAAAATATTGGAAACTATGATCTTTTATCCGATTGTTTGACCTGTCGTGCTATCAATGAAACAAATCACCATGAACTTTTTTACGATCTCCTTGAAACCATTAATTTGATCGATATTTTTGATTCTGTAGCAGTAAATTCATATAAAAAAATACGAATGTATCTGCTTAGAATTGAATCTTCTGATCTCAATAGAAAATTATATTCCGCTGGTAAATGGATTGGAATGATCACATTGCAACGTAATAAGCCAATTCTTTCGCTTTATCTTGATTTACATTGTCTATTGATTGAAGCTGAAGCAAAAAACTTGAGTTTCCATGTTGTGCCGTTCATCGTTCAGGTGTTGAATTCTTGTGGCAAATCAAAAGTTTTTCAACCACCTAATCCATGGCTGATGACATTGCTTCAATTATTGACCGAAATCTACATTAAACCTGATTGCAAATTGAAGATAAAGTTTGAAATTGAAAAGTTGTATAAAGTTTTGCAATTAGAACTCAATGATTATAAAGTTATCTGTCAGCAAATTAATCCAAATGGTGAAAAAAAGAAAAGCGTGTCAAAATATTGTGAATATCTTAAACCCTTTGTAATGATTGATTCAGAAACAAATAATTTACAAGAGCCGAAAAATTCTAATCTGTTTGTATCAGCTCCTTCACATACTGTCTTTGTAAAAGAAACTGTTCACCAAGTTTCGCATAAGAATGAAATCGAACTTTTCAAAGACCTATTGAATCAAATACGAATATCATCTCAGCTCAGATTGATACAATGCCATCCAGAATTAACTACATTATTCAAAAAATTGATCGTCAAAGCTATTCAAGAATGGTTATCCAATTGGGCTGAAACACCCGGTATGCTTGTTACTACTATCGAAATTCTTGTCCGTAAAGATTTTGCTTCTGAACCCGATCCGGAAAAGCTACGAAATGCGGCCATCGATTTCACACGTTTCGCATTGACTGGTTATGTATTGATGACATGTAATGAATCGTTATCAGGTTCAATAGCCGATAAGCTTTGTGAATTTCTTTGCAAAGAATTTAAACTGAATCAATCAATGTGTGATAAAAAATTCATTGAAGATACGATTACTCAGATTGTCAATGAAAATATCAGTCCATGCATAATGTTTATCGAAAAATGTTTAATTAAAAAAGCCGTAGAAGAAATCTGCTTTCGAATTCAGCCAGACATTGAAAAACGTTTAAAAGCAAAGGCTATTGGCAAGAAATATATCAACAAAAATTACTTTAATAATATTCCCATTAAATCAACTTTTTATAGCACATTCGATTCATCAAAATTGAAAATGAAACGGATGTCAACAAGTACTTCACCGGAGCATAATTCGGATAGTAATTTAATCGAAAAAAATGTACAAACTTATTCTTTTGATTTACTACCAAGCAATGCCACGGAAGAAATGAAAGTGGAAGCAATTTTAGGAACATGGTTCCATTTTATTTATGAAGGCCAGAATAACCACGAGGACATTCAAAATTTCATTTTCCAAACTGTAAGATTGATTTTGCAATTGATCACGCATGACATTTTTTTTTCTTTTTGATAGGGTTTTTTCAAGGATGAAGAATCATTGCACAAGTTTTTGAAATTGTGCTTTAATTTATGCTATGAACGATGTCAACAAGCATTGGAAGCAGCCCGATCATCCGATAAGAATCTTTCCAAGATTCATTTGAAATGCTTCACTGTTTTAGATGCATTCATATATCTTGCTTTGTTCCTGATCAAATACGAAACTATTGAATTCAAAATCAATGTTCTTGATCGTTTTCTTACCGATTTGAGCGAGAAAGTTCATTTGGAACATAAGACAAATATCCAAAAATTCTACCCCCTTTGCTATTATCGTGTAATGGTTTTGTTTTTTCTAGAATTTAACAACGAACTTGTGACATCCAATTCTAGTCGTATTAATAATTTGGCGAAAATTCCCAATATTCATTGTATGAATACAAAACTATCTTTGATGCAAATTTTCTTCGATTTTCTTAAATCAATGTCACCATTAAAATTAACTTCGTTTACGTTCGCCTGGTTGGAATTCATCTCACATCGATCATTTATTGGCCATTGTTTAAATGGTCTGAATGCAAAAGGATTATGGAACAATTATTACTTTTTAATTCGAGATTTGTTGGAATTTGAGAAAACATTTTTTCAAACGAATCAAATTGAATCAGAATCATTTAAATATTTACACAAGGTTAGTGATAATAATTTATTATTATATAATTGATTTATTTTCATTTAATCTTTTTTTTCCATACAGGGGACGGTAAAATTGTTTCTGCTATTGTTACATGATTTCCCAGATTTTTTAAGTCAATTTAGCTTCTTGATTTGTGATAATCTTCCGTATAATTCATTTCAATTGCATAACATTGTTCTAAGTGCCTCTCCTCAAGCCTATCATTTACCAAGTCCACTTTCTTCATCGTTGAGTTTGGAAAATTTTAACAAAATTATCAACAGCTTTGATGGCAATTTCACTACCGAATCACCTTTTAAAATTCACATTGATGTATTTTTTAAAACTGGTCAATTGTTTCATTTGAAAAAATTGCAACCATATTTTGATTCAGCCAAATGTAAACAAACAGAAATCGAATACATTAACAAGATTCTGTATTCGATTACTGAACACGTTCTAAAGGAGAATCGCGACGTCAACATGGCTAACATTGGTAAAGAGCCGTCCTTGAACATGATCAAATGTCTATTAGAATTTTTCGGCCCTGAACGTAAATAATTCATTCATTGATTTAAATTCTTGCTTCTAATCATTTAATAAAATTTTACAGGTCTCTATTACCTTTTCTTCGCTATGGTTAATCATCTTCGATTTCCTAATATCGATACAAAATACTTCATCTCTCTCTTGTTATATTTCTTCAAGGAATTTGACCAATTAAAAGAATTTATTTTTCGCGTTCTTCTCGAACGACTAGTCGCAATTGGACCTCGACCTTGGGGATTATACTATTTTGTCAAAGAATTGACCAACAATCCTGATTATAATTTCAAAGAATTTTTAATCAATTATAATCAACACGGATTATCAGAGTAAGTAAGCATTATTCTAATAGATTTCAAATAATAATAATCATAATTTTATTGCAGAGTTTGTGGTAAAATGGGCCTTTTTCCCAAATAAACCAAGTGGCAATAATAATAAATCCCCGTTATTATATGTGGTGATAAAATTATGTTGATAATTTATAATTTCTGATAATTGTTTTCATATAAAAATTTAGTTTAATAAATCATTCCAATGAGAAAAATATTTAAAATTACATTTTTATTCATTTTCCTTTTTTGTTTTTATTTTCATCGCTGCTTTTACCGTCTTTTTTGCTTTCAGCATCTTTTTCGCTATCCTTTTTCGTATCTTTAGTTTGAGTGGATTCTTTCTTTTCAGCATCTCGATTTGAAATTTTGTTGTTTATCAAATTATGTAATGCTATGACTGATCGAACCAATGATGCCAGATAGACGACCAACATTTGATCGTTTGTTTTGATGTATGAAGATTTGACAAAATTCGGATTATTCACATCGGGTAGTAAATTGAAAATATCTTGTAACAAGTATATGATCGTATGATTTATAGGAAGTTTATCGTTTAAAACCGAGTCTAGATAATTTTTTATCATTTGGATTTGAACATTGAGACCTTTGAGGCCAACCAGTTGATTGGTTACCAATTGAGATAACGATCCAAGGGTAGTATCTTTTATATCTCGCAACAAATGTTCGACACCTACTTCTTCAGCTTCCTCGGCGCCAATCTCGCTAAGTAAATGTTCAAATGTTTTTGTTGTTGGAGTGCCATCATCATGTACTTCTTCAACAGCAAAATAAGCTTCAGTTGGCAAGCCAAGATCTTTTGGTTTGGCATCAATAATGACCAAAACCGAATTAGGACAATATTTTCGAATCAATTCATTGATAGCTATATCATTTTGTTGCAATTTTGGCCCGGTATGATACCATCCAACAATTTGTTCTTTGGCATTGACTTTTTTGAACATGGCATACATGTTTTCCAAATAATCGTGGTCCAAAAACCAAACCGATCTATCACGTTCATCCTCATCAAATGGTACTGAAGGAAAGATAAATTTTAATTATGAAAAATTTTGGATCATCAAATTTCATACCTGCAAAGCTGTTTGAAATATCCAGAATTCCTTTGCCTTTGATCGAACCAAGAAGTAACCCGACAACACGTTTGAGATTGCCAATTTTTCCCATCCGATTGAAATGATCAACTACCGATAGCAAGACGAGTGGATGGACGACAACTTTGTTGTAAGGCAATTCCATCATCGAACCAATTTTAGTGCGTGTTTTGACCACTGCATTACTGGTCGATTCGACCAAAACACTTGATTCTTTTTCCATTTTTCTTTTCAAAGATTAAAAAAATTCGTTGTTATAATAATAATAAGCTTTTTAAAGTCTGTAGCCACAATAACAATGTTGAATTGATGAACTGAAACAATGAATGCGGCCAAATTGCTGATTCATTTGTTAAAATAGAAGCGTCTATTTTAACATTTCGGTCATCTATCAATCATCTCATCATTCAAATTTTATTTTTCCATTAATTTTTGTTTTTATTTTATTTTACAACAAAGTAGATGGATTATATGAATTATTATTTCAATGATCAAGTGTGAAAAAAGTCATTAAATTTTTTTCATGTAAATTATGAATTGAAAAATTCTTTTTCCAATGCCGCAGCCATTTCCTCATCGACAGAACCTATCGATTGAGTTGAGGAAGAAGAATCGGATAAATCTAACTCATTATCGATCCTATCATCTTCTACATCCTCATCCTCATCATCATCATCATCGCCATCGCCATCGAAAACATCAACAGGACGTTTACAGCCACGTTTTTCGTTTTTCTCATCTTTCCAACCCTTGGGATATTCACCTTCATAAGCATAATCATTCATGCTTTCTTCTTCATCGTCCATATAGTTGACTTTCTTGGGCAAATACTTTTTTGTTTTTTCATTGTCACCATCATCATCGTCGTCATCATCATCTTCATCATGTTCGTCATTACTGCTTTCGGCCCCACTTTCACTGCAAGCATCCTCTACTTCTTTACCCATGTCATCGAGATCGTTCATACTAAAATTAGATAATGGTGATAGATCCAACATTGTTGCAGAATCCGAAGTCGATTCTTTTGATGTTGAAGGTGATTGATTTAATGCTTCACGAAACGATTCATAATGAACTTTTTTGATATCAGTCTTTTCATTAACATTGTATACAGTATCTTTGGTAAGCAAATACAATTCTTCATCAACTTTTTCCCATCGATCAGCACAAGCTATGAGCCATTCTGGTGTGACAATTTTAATATATTTGTATCTGAGACATTTATTCACTTTTACTGTTCCCCATTTTGCCGCAATCAAATGTGTTGTTTTTGGCGATCCATTTGCAATGATATCATTTGTTACAATAGCTCCAAGAGATTCAGCTAGTCGATAATAACGATTTAAACTAGGTGACGTGTTGGTCGCTATTACACCGCTAAATACGATATTAACCGAATGTAGAACTGTTCGTCGTACGCTTGGAATAATTTTTTTGAGGTCAGGTATAAGAATTTCTTCTCCTTCACATCGATATTTAATCTTTTCATCATATTCTCCATAAAACTTTTGATGTATCTTAATTAAAACACTTTTGAGGTATAAAAGGTAATCATCTTGATCATCAAGGAGGTTTTCATATTCCTTTTTTAATGAATCTATTTCATCGACGGATTTGTCTTTCAAATTAGTCTTTGATTCCTTGTTTTCTTCATTGGATTCTTTGGATGCTTTCTTTTCTTCATCAATTTCATTTTTCAATTTTTCTTCCTCTGTAACTATTAATGTATCTATTTCATCTTTTTGTTTCTCAACTTCTTGATTACTGTCATTTTCTTGATCATAAATTTTCGATAGTTGGCTTTCGAATCCAATGTTTAATTTTTCCGGCGCATTAATGTCGTCAGTTTTGAAACAGATATATGGCTTGACTTGAACAACATTTGGTGAATAGTTCCAAACATCTATACGATCATCAATAATGCAAACCATTGAATCACCACATGGAAACAGCGATTTCATATTTCCAGTCTTGGATCGTGGATCAAAAAATTCATCCCGTGATAAAATTCGATCTTTAGGAAAGAATTTACATTTTGGATCAATCAAATGGGCAATTTGATGAGCGTAACGTCGAGCACCAAATGTGCAAATATGAAGTTCATAATATTTCGAAATTTCTTCCAAGAATTCGTTCATATATGGCCTGAACTTGGTATGATACCACGGTGAATTTGTTCCGTACAATTGATAATGAAAAATTTCATCACTGAGATCATTCGGTATGTTTTGATTAGTCGAATGAACGATTGTTTGATCAAGATCAACTAACAATACAAGTTTACGATATTTCAACAAACGTTCTTCATCGGCACGGCCTAAATCCTCTGCAATCTCTTTGCTAACTCGCAGTTCAGGTATAGAATGGACCATCGAAACATTAGTATTTTCAGCTATCTTTCGCTGTTCAACTGAATCAAATTTACTGATGTTGACACCACAAACAGCGCAAAGATCTTTCATCAAAGTTGGATGTGAACATGATTCATATTCAAATAATTGGTCATTTGTTTCAACATGATCACCATTTTGTTTCAAAAGTTTTTTGATTATGATTCCACTTTTTGTGATTTTGAATTTTTGTTCAGCATTTTGTGATTGTTGTTGTCGTTGCCTGTCATTATCTTCATCAATCTGGTTTTCACGGTATGTGAACAAAACGAATGGAACTTGATTCACCGCGAATCCAGGTTTTACTTTCCATTTCAAGATGATTATAGCTGCTGAATTTTCGTATTTGAAAACTTTATTTGATGACATTTTTTTCTTGATTTTCATTTAAAGAGATTATGATGATAATATTAACCAATTAGCTAAATGATCAACTAAATGGTCAAAATAATTTCAAGAATTGTAAAACATCAAAAAAAACCTGATCAAAAATGATTCACTACGAGTTAATACTGTGCAAGTATCTCATTTGAATTTTATTGTCACTTGAATGAAATGATTATAACAATAACAACAATTAGGAATTATGTTGAAAGCGTTTCATAATTAAAAATGCACAAATGTACAATGGATTTGAAATTGTGTCACAAAAAAAAAAAATAAATGAATAACAAAGCAGTCATCATTTGATAGGCTGGTTGACAAAATGTGATTTTGATGTCGAAATGTTTTAAAACAAAAGGCACATGATCTGAATTTGCGATCAGTTCTTTCTATTCAAATGAATATACAAAGCATATAATTGATGAAAAATTTTCTAGAATGTTTTCAGATATAATCGAGACTCGAGAGGATGTATATCTTTTGGATGGTTAGTTGGCTATTTGTCGGAATTATTGCCCATTCCGTTTGTTATTTACAGACATCTGCAGGAGCAAAGAATCCATCAATTCTAATTGAAGGTTGTGTCGATGATGGTTGTTTAAGTACGTTAACGAAAAATTTTCGTTTGGTCAGCAAATGTTTTGAACCATTACATGAAACATTGTCCACCGATGATGAAGATTATAGTATAAAACTATGTTGTAATATCGTGAAATACGAACGTTGCCTATTTCCATATATCATTTTCTTGTGCGGTATGGATTCATTGGATAAATTTGAAGCAGAACTTCGATCGGTAAATTCTTTGTGTTCATTGACCACACTACAATGGAATAAATGTGAAGTGAATAAAACGTTAACAATGGAAGAAAATGAAGTTGAATTGCGTGAGCCTTAAATGGATCAATAATCAAGTTACTCGAAACTCGATCAATATCTTTATTGATTAATTATGAAACAGCTAACGAAAATTATTTAAAAGTTTTTTGATGAAATTTTTATTCAAACAAAAATCCTAACACCATTTTTTTCAAAAAAAAAAATGAATTACGAATGTAATAAAATATCATGTTGATTTATTAAAACATAAACAGAAATAAAAAAAAATTATAATAAATACAAACAAATCCTGCCTTGGTTTTTTGTACATTTGGTTGCCATAGTAATAATGATTAAAGATTCATTCGATTCATATATTGATTCATTGTCGCCCGGCCGAAACCCCGAACATCTATTATATTCCTATTATCGTCTTTAATGGCTTTTGAAATGTTTATTTATATATTGACATTTTTGCTAATGATTAATTCAACTAATGAATCGATAGTAAAAAAATTTATTCAACCAAAACAATGTACCGGAACCACTTATTTTGATACAATTACGCTTTCTTGTGAATCATGTTCAAAATTTTTTACACCAAAATTGATTGCAAATAATTCTAAAGAATTTCTTCAAAGTAAACCTGATGAAAGAACTAATTGTGTTTGTTCCGATGGTTATCGAACGATAATCCGAAATGGCCAATTGGAATGCTTACCAATGCCTGTATGTGAAACTGGACAATCGTTAATTCAAGGATATTGTGGCTACTGTCCAGAAGATGGTTGTGATTGTCCTAATGGAAAAATATTGCGCAAGAATCAAGAAACTAATCAATTCTATTGTTATGAATGTAAGCCATTCGAGAATTATGCTTGTCAAAGTTGTCATATATCGTTGTATATGTTCGATGAAAGCCATTCATGTTATTGTCCTGAATCGAGTCATTTGATTGAAGATGGAATTTGTTTAGAACGTAATAATCTCATATCATACAAAAAGCTTAATTCATATTCAACTGTTACATTCGATGAAAATCGTTTTAAATCTAAATTTCTGTTCGATTCGTTGAGACCTGCCAGTAAGCGTTTTGAAATATGATAAATAGTGAATTTTTTTTTCTAACGATTCTTTTCATTTAGTTCACAATTGCAGATTTTATCGAAATCAAACAGCATGTCAATATCTGGCCAATGCTTGTACAATGGTTTCGATAGCTCATTCAAAAGAGATTTATATGAAAGATGATCTGTGCGATGAAATCGAACGACAAATCATTCCGGATGAAACCAGTTCGAACAAAATGAACAAAAAACAAGATATTGATAGAACCCGATTATATAGTCGATATCGATTAAATAATATGATTGATATTGTCCATCTTAAATTGAATCCCAATGGATCATTGAAAGAATATGGACCAATGTTTCTAAACGAATTGTTTCGTTGTGCTCATCAACAAATGAATCATGAACATTTATTACTTGGTGTTCACATCCAAAAACAATGTCTATGGAATCAACTTGAACAACTATGGGATTATTCAAAAGATGATAATTATTTCTATCAGCTTTATCTTCTTTCAGCACCTGATCAATTAAATTCAATTACCTTAAATCATCAAGGATTAGAGAATAAAACTAGATTTTTCCTGTTCAATTCATTGTTGGGCCAATCGAATTCGAATAAAGATTTCGAGTTCATTTTGTATGCTAAACATATTGCCTTGGACATTGTTATTGATGAATTGGACTCAAATAGCCAAACATTTTATGCATCAATTCGTATCGATTATGATTATTTATCAGCCAAAAGTAAAAAAAATAGTCAACAGTTGCTATCCAAACTTACTGTCAATTATCGTTTGGATGATGATGATGATATTATGTACAATTTTCACATATTTGCTTTGGTTTTTTCTTTATCATTATCAATACTTTGGTCATCATTTCGAACATGGTCAATGATGAATCGAAACCGTGACCTTTATAATAGGTTGCACATTTTTGATTGGCAAATCATACCCGTATTCATCAATTACTTCATTATATCAGTATCAAACATACTTGCTTGCATTCTGTTGGTATTCATCATGAATCGAATTCTCGTTTTCAAATATCAATCAATGATGCGAGCACTTATATTTAGCGATCAGCATCAAAAACAATTTTTACAATATTTAGTTATAATTTTTATCTGCAAAACGATTGAAATGATCAAGAAATTATCAGATTCAACATCAATTGAAATTTTTTTCATCGATTGGGAACGTCCAAGAAAAAGGACAGAACAATTCAAACGTAATGTATCGCCACGAATTTCAGACAATGTAAGTAAAGATTCGACAAGAAAAATGCATAGTGGAACTGATATAACCGACGTAAGCATATGGAGAAGTTATTTTATCGCAAATGAATGGATAGAATTGTCTGTACGTCGTCGAATCAACATTGGATTACATCTTTTTCTTATAATCTTCGTTTTGGAAACTGAAGAATTTCATAAATTTTGTAAACTTGCGCCACAATCTTATCTAAACTTGTTGCCCAATAAGAATTATGCCGATGAAATACCGGAATGCATAGCCATACGAATACCTACGATAGCTTCATTGTATATTATCATGATTTTAATTCAATACTTTTATAAAAAATTTTTTAAAGAAAATTTCATCTGTAACAAACTAAATGAATTTATCGATCTTTGTTCGGTTAGCAATGTGAGTATTATCGATTAATTGATCAATTGTCTGATTTGTTTGATTTAAATAGATAAGTGTTTTTTGTCTTCGCTACAAAAAATATGGCTATTATATTCATGGCATTTCACCACATGGCCAAAGTGATGTAAATATGTTGGAAATGTATCGATTATTGGATATGGAAGAAAGTGATCTTTGTTCCAAACGTGGACTATTGCCTAATACTGATCAACAAACATTTGAAATGTATTTACCATCAATCATTCATGAGCTGCTTAAAGAATATCGTCGACGATTATTGGAAACAGCTGCCATCAGTAATAATAATAATAATAATAAACGGCCAATCAATACATTTGGTAATCTGAATCTAGGCGAATTGGATATGGCTAAAATGGTTTCAACATATGTTCAAATTAATAATTTTCTTATAAATTTTATTGCTCATATGTTGGACAAAGCTGATTATAGGGTACAGGATAAGACAAGCATGGAATCCATGTTGGATTTTGAATCATCATCCGTTTCACAGGGTATCGGATATTTTTACAATGGTAAGAAAAACGATTATTATTAAATTAAAACAAAAACTAAATAGTCATTTGAAATGACCAATACAGATAGTAATAATTTATTCGAGAATATTCTATTCAGTGGACTTGAAACAACATTGATCACTTTAGAATTGATCACATTCATAATTGTCGATTTATTATCACACGACTACATTATCGATGCTTTTGTCACTTATTTACTATCATTGGTTAGTAATTGTTTTCAATTTGTGTTACATGACATTCTTTGCATTTTCCATTTCAATCAAATAGTTTATACAAAGTTTATATGGACGATTTGCACGTAAAAATTTAGTTCAAAAAACTTTGGTCGATGAACGATTCTTATTCTGATGATTGATGACATCAACGTAAAAGAGATGCTTGTTTCTCCTTTATATCATTCATCAAACGAGAATCGTCAAAATTCATATGGGATTCACGAAGGCTCATCAAAAAATCGCGATCATAAGTAATAATTGTTTTTTTCTGATCACAAGATGATTTTGAAATTTCTTTGTCATGATTAACAAAATTTTCATTAATGAGAAAATTAATAAAATTGAATTTGTTCAAAAAATGTTCCAATTTTTTTCCAATTATTGAATCGGAAATTTTGATTTGAATATTTTTGTTATTAAAGTTGAATGAAAATGAATATGAAAAGATATCCGTCGTATCAGAGGAAGCATTATTTTTGCCACTATTATTTGAGTTGGATGAATTTTTCTTTGAATTTTCAATGTTTAGTTCATTTGATGATGAACAATATAAAAATTGGGCTTCTTCGATTGGATCAGCAGTCGTTTTTATCGATGACAATGTCACATTAAAATTTGATGTTTCATGAGATTCGAATGGTATTGGTGAAATGTTTTGTCGAATGGTGACATCGATTAGATTTTTTGCTTTCTCAATACTTTCACGATTATATCCAGATATCAGTACTAGACGTTCTTTTGCAGTTGGTGATACTATAGAGGACACTATTTAATAAACATCAAAAAAACTACACATTTACTCTCACCTTTCTGGAAAGAGATTATTGTATCACTCATCTCTTCAATCATATGAATTCTACGCCCTTTAATGCCCATTACTGTTCAATAAAATGTGATTAAATTATTCTTCAAAAACAAAAATCTTTGAAACTTGCCTTTTCCTGAATCGGAATTTTTTATAGACACTTCATCCTTATACACTCCTTTGGCATTCATTTTCAATAATTTTGAATTTTTTGGTGGGGAACCATCAGCATTGTTGTTAGCATTGATTACATCGCTATATGATTTTGAGATACGAATATTTGAATAGCCAGATGATTTTTCATTATACGAACGATAATTATTTGGTCTGAACATATTATTGTTCGATTGAAGTTTGTCCACTTTTTTCATATAGTATTCTTCGATACTTGATTTAATTTTCCATTTACTTGCACGAATTTCAATCAATCTTAGGATAAGCAAATTAATTGAATCTGGTAAACATTTCAAATGATTACGGAGTATGTTACGGAATAAAGTGAAAAACATGTTCATTTGTTCTCGATGATTAGCATCATCATCCATATGATGACCATTCTCCAGAATGAATTTCAACAACAGCACTAGATTACTACATAGTTGTGCATCAAATTTTTCATTCGCAATACATGAATCCAAATAATCATACTTTGTGATAAGCATATCAGCTATAATATATAACAATTATTTATCATGTAAAAGTTAAAAAAGAATTATTTGAACGTACCTAGATTTTCATCGGAAAGAGAAATCATTTCGATATCATCGATATTATTATGGCTATGAGATTGATCTTCTTTCAACGATTCATCCATTGTTTGAGTTTGTGTATTTTATAATTATGATGATTACATGAAAAATGCCTGTGGAGAGAAGAATCTGGCACACTATTATTCTTTTCAATTGATGAATGCTAGTATAGCCACTTTCTTCATTAAAATAATGTAATTGCACCATTAGGATCTTTGAATATAGTGAAAAATGAACATGACCGCAATGAATATGAACGATTCTAAAATTAGAATCCATCACAGACGCCATCATCATCATGAAAAATTGTGAATTCTGTTGGTTGCACTTTATTTTTCACTTAAAAAAGTAACTTTTGATTTAAATGCAATAATTTCTAATGTTATTGTCCTGATGCTTATGATTGTTTGAAAAACTGAATCCGATTCAAGATTCGATGATTATAGATACCAATAGGTTCCAGGAATAAAAAAAAGCGCAAATAAATCCATTTAAATCGGTAACGTCATTTATGATGGTCATTAGACAATAGCTGCAGCTGTTGCATGAGTTGTGGCGTCATCATATTCGATTCAATATTTTGATTGTTTCGTATTAAATTTTTTCTGTGGGGGATTTTATCATCATCATTCCTTTCATTGCCATTGTTTTTTCAATAATTTATTGTTTTACATTTTTTTTAATTTTTGTAACATTTCATATAAAAAGACATAATACAAGATTTTATTTGTTGAAAAAAAATTCCCAATTTGATTTTTTTTTATTACATTAAAACCACTGCTCTTTAAAATATTATTATCCTGCATAATGTCCTACATGAAAAATGGTTCTATTCCCGAATTCGAAGATGTTGACGATAGTACATTCCTCAATCATCCTCGACAAGGTTCGAAGGGATATATTCTTTCTAATAATAATGATCCATCTTCATCAATGGCTGATAAACGAGTACAATTATTTGAAGAACGGCGGCGAATTGAAGAACAAACACTTCAATCAACGAAAAATTCTTTAGGGCTTATCTATGAAACCGAAAAAATAGGCGTTCATACTGCTGAAGAATTATTGCATCAACGTGAACAGCTGGATAATGTCAATGAAAAACTTGATTCAATTAATTCGATTATGCGTATGTCACAAAAACATATTTCATCCATGAAGAGTATGTTTGGTGGTTTCAAAAATATGTTTTCAAAAAATCAGGATCCTAAAAATTTGCCGCCAGTAAATACGAAAAAAATATCGTCATCGGCAAGTGATAATAAACTGCAACATACATTGGAGAATATATCGAAAAATACTTCGGTCATCAACGATAGTCGAATCAGCCATAAATTCGATGTTAATGATGACATGAATAGCCGTAACATGCCTGATAAGACGAAAAATTTATCATCATATGAGATACGATCACAAGAAATTGACCAACAATTGGATGAGAATCTTTCCGAAATGGGTCTCGGTATTAGCCGCTTGAAAGAATTGGCATTAGGTTTGGGCACCGAAATTGATAGTCAAAATAAACTGCTTGATACAATTGCAACGAAATCGGAAAAAGCACAGGATACAGTGAGTAATCAAAATAGGCAAATGAATCGTATCCTTAAAGGATAAACAATTGTCACTCTACAGAATCAAATTTGGAATATTCTTTTATTAAATTGCAAAATAAATTTATAAATCAAATTTTATTAATAATAATAAAAAAATTTATTACGTGAATTGATTTTTCAACACTTTGTATCTAAGATTTATAGGCGGGGAAATGTTTCTTTTCTTAATGAATAAACATTCAAGGACAACAGGATGTTATTCCTTTGACGACGCTTAAATCGACAACGATAACAAAGAATCATTTATCTAGTGATCATTGATTAATTGATATATAGTCAAGGTTCATAATAGTAATCAATCGATGTTGTCATGATCGATGATGACGTTAATAACAATTATTTTTCAAAAAATTGATGAACCTGACTGTGCAAATTGCTTGAAATGAGCATGAAAAAGAAGATGAAGATTTTCCCCGAACAAACTTTAAAAATCAACTTTTTTTTTGTTACATTCGGTTATGTTTTCTTCATTAACATCATTGATGATCAGGTTTGACTGTCATATATTACTTTGAATCAGGTTTTATCTTGACCATCATGATGAACCATTGCAGTCCTGAAAATAATCTAAACACATCTTCGTCACCATTGACGAATGGAAAAATGAATTCATCATTCAAAGATTTTTTGAACAAACCGTAAGTTTTTCACAATGGATTTAATTGGTTTTTTTTCCGCCAACTCATTATATTAATCGATTGTAGAGTTCATCAGCCCAAAGATTCATTATTCAGTTCATCTAGCGGATATACTAACTATCGTGGCCTAATTAATCTTTGTTATACAATCTTATTTTTATCAAATTTTCGTGTTGCACTTGAAAATGTACTCAAATATGGAATATTGATCGATCCTATGCGCGTCATTATCAATTATTTTACCATAAGCAACATTATACCTACATTTTATTTATTAATCATTTTGAATGCATTCATTTTATTTGCATTCATTATTGAATTGTTTTTAACCAAATATTTGCTAAAATTTTCACATTTATTTACATTGATCGGCTTGTATCTAACTGTTTTACTCACCATACCACCAATAGTATTTCATTGCTATGAATTTAATCCGATTGCTGGTTCAACATGCTGTCTTTATTATACGGTAGTTTTTTTGAAATTAGTTTCCTATCATATGGCCAATTATTGGCATCGAGAGAACAATGTTCAATCGAAAAAAGAAGACAACAACAATATAACAACCAATGAAAATGATATTGGAATCAGCCACATTACCTCGTCATCATCATCATCATCATCATCATCATCGTCAATTGTTGAATATCCAAACAATTTGACTTTGTCAAATCTATACTATTTCATGTTCGCACCAACTTTATGCTATGAATTAAATTTCCCTCGAACCAAACGAATTCGTAAAAGTTTTCTAATCAAACGTCTATTGGAGATTGTAAGTTAATTGAATTGATTTTTAACAATTCTTGATGATAATCAATAGAATGGATAGTTTTTTCTCCTACAGATCGAGATTGCTTTAATACAACAATGGATGGTGCCGGCAATTCAAAATTCATTAGAACCATTCATGGAAATGTCATATACGAAAATGTTGGAAAGATTATTGAAGCTTGCTGTATGTGTAATAAAATTTTTATACATAAATCTATTGAGTGATAACCTTATATTTTTTTTCACAAGGTTCCAAATCATTTATGTTGGTTGATATTTTTCTATCTTGTTTATCATTCATATTTAAATTTACTTGGTGAAATTTTCCGTTTTGCTGATCGCGAATTTTACAAAGATTGGTGGAATTCAGAATCGATTGAATATTTTTGGAGAACATGGAATACACCAACTCATCGATGGTGTGTACGACATCTTTATCTTCCTTTGGTTGTGTCATTCAAAATGAACACTGTGAAAGCATCGGCCATTGTATTTTTGGCTTCGGCATTTTTCCATGAATATCTCGTCTCCGTTCCATTGAACATGTACCGTATCTGGGCATTCGCTGGTATGGCATTTCAAATACCATTAGCCTTATTGGTCCAAAGGTTGCCCAAAAAAGTGGCCAATTATGCAATGTGGCTATCGTTGATTATTGGACAACCTCTTTGTATACTAATGTATTATCATGATTATTATGTTATTCATGTTGTCAATGCTGTGTAAAACAAGCATCGACAATTGATTACACAAGCGTCATATTAATTATCATTAATTAAAAAATTAGTTCTTAATTGTAAAAATCAAATCACAAAAAGTTTAACAAATTTTCTGCATTTACTTAGAAGACGAAGTATTTGCATCATCTTCGGCAACTAATTTTTTCTGTTCAATATCATACTTGAAAATCATCTCTTTTGGCTTATAAAGTAAAACATTTGACCATGCATTACTAGCTAGACAATGCGAAGTTGCCGTTAAACTTTTCATATCGATCGCTGCTCCTGTAGAACCTTTGCCTAAATCATTTGGATTGATAACGGTTGACGTGATGTGTTTGATGAAAATTCCTTTGGGATCGGTTACCAACTGTTCAGATTGTGGTTCCAATTCGAAATTACTCCAACTACTCATTACAAATCCTTTTTCCGGATCGTATTGAACTTTTTTCCCATTTGGAGCATCTTTGATGGCTAATTTTTTTCCATCAACGTCTTTCGTTTCTTGACCACCAAAATTAAGTTGCAATGGCATAATATTTGGACCTAATTCGTCCTGGTTTTTAGGGCCATCCGTCGGTTTCAATAAATTCTGTAGTATAATATCATTGGCTAATACCGTGGGCAGACCTTGAACGCACTGTTTCGTTTCTCTCTTGATTTGTGCATCGGAAGTATCGATCGATTTTGTATCCGACCAAGGATTATCTTTAGGCTGTGGCTCGTTTTGATCCATATGATTTTCAATTTAAAAAAAAATTCGATTCAAACAATAAAACAAAAGCAAAATTAAATCCATACACGTTGTTTGCAGTTTTTATTTGCGTTCAAAAAAACATTATTAACACAAAATCAAATTATAAACAAACAAATTAAGTAATAAGACCACCACCGGAAAATTCGATTCGTTGTGGTGGTTCGACAAAATCCAACCAATCTGATGGATGTGTGGGAAGCAGGCCCATTGATTTACATTTATAAAGTGCTAAAGCAATTCCAGCTAAATTGCCGATAATGTAGATCAATTTTTGCATGATTGCTTGGTTTCCTTCAATTAATTTGAATGCTAAAAATGAAAATATAAATAGATGAAAGTTTAAGTTCAATGTTAGCTCTAACATTTAAAACCTACTTTTATTGAAGCTGAATATAGCTTTAATTGGTCCCAGGAAAAGCATACCAACCATCATGATTGGTAAAATTGAAATAGAATTACCGGCCATGTACATGATGAACAGATTCATTGGAATTTGTTTCAATGGTGCTAACGCTATTTCCCAAGATTTTTTGACAATCAGATTATTATCCACTTCACGGCTACCTTCGTTTTGGATATAACCATGGTTGGAATTGTAACCAGGTGGAGATAATACATCCGAACGTTCACTTTTATTGCTCCTAGAAATAATGATGAATATATTATTATTATTATTCGTTGATAGAATAATTACTAACTTTGTAAAATTGAGCGACCAACGATGCTTTTGTTTGTTCATTTTCACGAAATGACCAGAAATAATTTACAACAATGAATTGATTCATGTAAAAATGACTGATGTAAAAATAAATAAAAAAAAATCCTAAAACTACTTACCCCATACCATACAAGTCCAAATAGTCGATCCAGTAGTAGATTCTCGCGTGTTTGCATGTTTGGTTCCAATTCAATATATTGATTAGTGCAAATAATAAAAGAGATGGAAAATAAAGATCCAATTTCTGAAACAAATCAACTTCTTAATTCATTTAAAGAATCATTAATTGATTGTGTATGGACATCAAAAAAGCTATTGGATCGTTTAAAAAATGATGAACTTTCATCTGAATCTGGAATTTCTTTGTTTGATTTGAAAAACAGAATATTTGTCAATTATCTGATCGACTTAACTGGCATCGTCAAGCATCGATTACTTGGTGAAAATAATGATAAAACTCGAGAAAGACTAGTGGAAGAAAGGGTTGTGTTGGAGAAGATACAACCATTGGAAGAAAAACTTAAATATCAAGTGGATAACTTGATGAAGACAATGAGCAGCAATCGAATGCAAATCGAGAACAATCCGTTGAATGCTCGGCCAACTTTTTCCTTTGATATCGAAGATGAAAATGAATCTGAAACTGATCAAACGAAAGAAGATGAAAATGAAAAAGATTCCAGCAAAGAACCTCAAGTTGATAAGAATAAAGTTTATGTTCCACCACGATTAGCACAAATGAAATATGAAGACGAACAAGAACGTAAAGCTCGAAATTTGGAACGTGCCAAGAAACGTGCTATGAACTGTTCAATAATAAACGAATTACGAAAAGAATTTGACGATGCACCTGAAGAAGAATATGATGGACTAATTAACCGAAAATCGGGCATAGGAAAATTCCTGAATAGAAAGAAAAAATATGAAGAAGAACATTTTATCCGTTTGAACTTGACGAAAAAACAAAAAGCTCAAGCTAGAAAATTGGCTACTGTCAATTCGATAGCCGATGATGTTACCAAGTTTGATGACATATCTGTTCTTAACATTGACAATTCAACTGACTTTAAACCAGCAAAGAAAAAGTCAAAAAAGTTTATCAATAGAAGTAATAAAAAGAAAAGAATGAAAAGATTTTGAAAAAAAAAATTTATTGAATTTAAAATAAAATTTCTGATTTTTTACAATAAAATGATTATATGATTTTTACACTATTTTATGATGTCATATTATATTATAATTGATTGATTATGTCGATATCTATTTTTATTCTAATGGATAAATTTAATTCACTTCTTCGACTACTGGTCCATCATTGTTTGATTTGAATCCATTGTAGCCAGGATATGCATTACTGCCACAAGATCCATTTGCACCAGGATGATGTTGTTGTTGTTGTTGCTGGTAGATTTTCATCATGATTGGTCGACAGGCATTTTCTATTTCTTTTTGTCGATGTTCAAATTCTTCTTTATCGGCCAATTGATTTGAATCCAGCCATCGTAAGGTTTCATCAACTTTGTTCAAGACGGTTTTTCGATCTTCTTCGGACAGTTTCGATTTGACCGCTTCTTCTTCCATTGTCGATTTCAATTGGAATGCATAAGCTTCCAATTGGTTTTTAGCAGCAATACGTTCACGTTGTCGCTCATCATCTTCACGATATTGTTCTGCTTCTTGAACCATTTTTTCGATATCAGCTTTCGACAAACGACCTTTATCATTAGTGATGGTAATCTTGTTTTGTCGACCTGTGCTCTTGTCAACTGCCGACACATTCAATATACCGTTTGCATCAACATCAAAGGTGACTTCAATTTGTGGAACACCTCTTGGTGCAGGCGGAATACCAGTCAAATCAAATGTGCCAAGGCGGTTGTTATCTTTGGTCATTGCTCGTTCTCCTTCATAAACTTGGATCGTGACAGCAGGTTGATTATCAGCATAGGTGGTGAATGTTTGCGTTTGTTTGGTAGGTATGGTAGTGTTTCGCTTGATCAAAGTAGTCATAACTCCACCGGCAGTTTCAATACCCAATGATAATGGTGCCACATCAAGCAATAACAAATCTTTGACATTATTCGAATTATCTCCAGTCAATATAGCAGCTTGGACGGCAGCACCATAAGCGACAGCTTCATCCGGGTTGATGGATTTGTTTAGTTCTTTGCCATTGAAGAAATCTGATAATAATTTCTGGATTTTGGGAATTCGAGTGGAACCACCAACCAAAACAATTTCGTCAATCTTGGATTTGTCTAATTTAGCATCTCGAAGAGCTTTTTCAACAGGTTCTAATGTTGATCGGAACAAGTCAGAGCAAAGTTCTTCAAATCTGGCTCGGGTAATTGTTGAGTAGAAATCGATTCCTTCATGTAATGAATCAATTTCGATCGAGGTTTGAGTTGATGATGACAATGTTCGTTTAGCACGTTCACATGATGTTCGAAGACGTCGCAAGGCTCGTTTGTTCGACATGATGTCTTTGCCGAATTTTCGTTTGAATTCTTGAACAAAATGGTTCACCAAGCGATTATCAAAGTCTTCACCGCCAAGATGAGTATCGCCAGCAGTTGATTTGACTTCGAAGATACCATTGTCGATGGTCAATACCGAGACATCAAATGTTCCACCACCAAGATCAAAGATGAGAACATTTTTTTCACCACCACCTTTTTTATCCAGCCCATAGGCGATAGCTGCGGCAGTAGGTTCGTTGATGATTCGCAATACGTTCAATCCAGCAATCACTCCAGCATCTTTGGTCGCTTGTCGTTGGGAATCGTTGAAGTAAGCTGGAACAGTGATCACAACATCAGTAACTTTCTGTCCAAGATAAGCTTCAGCCGTTTCTTTCATCTTAGTCAAGACCATAGCAGAGATTTCTTCAGGCCAGAATCGTTTTCGTTCGCCTTTAAATTCGACTTCGAGCTTTGGCTTTCCAGATTCGCTTACAACTTTGAATGGCCAATGTTTCATATCTGATTTCACTGATGATTCATCAAATCGACGACCAATCAGACGTTTAGCATCGAATATGGTATTAGTTGGATTCATGGAAACTTGATTCTTGGCAGCATCACCAATTAAACGTTCAGTATCATTGAAGGCAACATAGCTGGGTGTTGTTCGGTTGCCTTGATCATTGGCTATTATCTCGACGGAACCATTCTGGAATACACCAACACATGAATATGTGGTACCCAAATCGATACCAATAGCAGGGGCTTTCAATGTTTTCGACGGCATTTTCGTTGTTGATTATGTAAAATCACAAATATAAATCAATAAACAGTTAAACAGTTGAAAATGATCAAATTTTTTGAAAAAATATTAACGAGAGAATAAGAGTTTTGAGAGATTTGAATTTTGAATTTGATTTCAATTTTAGTAGTCAATTGAGTTGCTGTAGTCGATCGGCACCGGAGTTTATATACTCGCGGCCGATCACGACTATTTCAACTTGGATTCTCCTCGTATACTCTACAACAGTGGAGAGAAGGCGGGATTTTTGTCGAATATTGTGGTACGTTGTAGTGGTTACTAGAATAGTGGAGAATTTTGTAGATGTTTCTCGAAACAAACAGAGACATTCATTTCATTCATTCGAGTGAATTCTTTCAATTTCTAGATTTTTCTCATATGTTCCACTCACATTTTTTTTGAATGTATATTGCATAATGTATTGCATGAAAAATGTCATTAATTTCACATGTTCGTAAACGTATTGTATTGAATAGAATTTTTCCCATTATTAATTTATTGAACGATAATAATTCAACATCGACATCTACCGAACCATTTATTCATTCAAATTTAAAACTATCCGATCAAATTAAATCGGATAATAATAATCAACAAAATGTTGAAAAATATTCACATCCCGCTCCATTAAGATCATTGAAGAATAAATCTTCCACTAATATCCATTCATCTGAATTTATCGACTATAAACGTGTTCACGTAAAAGGCGGAAAAGGAGGTGATGGTATGATCTGTTTTCTTCAACTTTGGTCTAATCCACAAGCCGGACCAAGCGGTGGTGACGGTGGCAATGGTGGTCATGTTATTTTCGAAGCATCAAAAAATACTAAATCATTGAATCAGATTAAATCTAAATATACGGGTGAACAAGGAGAGAATGGTATGCATAAAGATATGACCGGAAAAAATGCTCCACATATGACCATATCAGTGCCAATTGGAACTCTAGTCAAAGATGCTCAAACAGATCAAATTGTAGCCGATTTATATTGTGATAAGATGAAATTTTTAGCTGCCAAAGGTGGAAGTGGTGGAAAAGGTAATCATTATTTTTTAAGCAATAAAAATCGACATCCATATGTAGCCGAAGTTGGAGCACAAGGTGAAGATAATCAATGGATTCTTGAGATGAAAATTATAGCTCATGCTGGTCTAGTTGGATTTCCAAATGCTGGAAAATCTACTTTGTTAAGTGCATTATCTCGTGCTCGACCTAAAGTTGCTAGTTATCCATTTACAACACTAAAACCATCTGTAGGTATTGTACAATATGAAGATATGGAACAATTATCCATCGCTGATCTACCTGGTATCATTTCGGAAGCTCATTGTAACAAAGGTTTAGGATTGAATTTTCTTAAACACATTGAACGTTGTGTATGCCTTTTCTTTGTCATCGACATGTCCATTGATGAACCATTTGAACAATTGAAAATTCTTATGAAAGAAATAGATCTTTACAAAAGTGAATTATTACAAAAGCCTATTACGATCATCGCTAATAAAATAGATAGTGATGATTCAGCCACAAAATTAAAAATATTTCTACAACATTTGAATACGAATAATTTGTTTCATTTAAAAGTGATTCCAGTATCCGGCAAATATGGTACAAATTTAACAGAATTATTAATTCATTTTAGAGAATTGTATGATTCACAAAATCTTGATCAAAATAATAATTTTGAATAAATAAATTCTTATAAAAAAAAATTAAATGAATTTCAAACTAATTGAATAAATGATTTTCATCAAATTAACCAGTGCCATGTTAATAATCATATTATAAAAGGTGGCCAAGAGCCATTGTCGGGTTTTATGATTACAACAAATGTTGGTGCATAATTGTTGAACGAAACAGAACCTTTGGTGAAATTTCGAAAATGTTTGCAATTCTACCATACTGCCATCTAATGGCAATTAAATTTGATTTTAAAATCATCTGTTGTCATTGTAACATGCTGCTTATATACAACACAAATAGAACCGCCGTTTAGGTGATTTTTATTATTATTGACTCACAGTAGTAGCGATAATGAATATCATTACATTTTTTTGAATTTGTTTGGTTTATTTTATTTTATTTTTTTTTGGTGAAAAAATGTATGCTATTTGCAAAACAATTCATCCATCAACTCAGGTGGAACATTCCACATCTTGTCATTTTTATAATTATTCAGAAAGAAATCTAATTACAGCTGGTTTGAATCAACTTAAAGTTTATCGTCTGATCAATGTTCCAATTACATCGAATAATGTCAATGTTAATCATCCTATTAACAAAAGTGTTCATTATCCTGAAGATGGTGATTCATATGACAATATCAAGCTCGAATGTATACAAACGTTTACATTGAATGCCAACATTGAATCATTGAATTCTGTTTCATTTTTGGCCGCCAATCGTGATTGTCTTATATTAGCATTCAATGATGCAAAACTTTCGGTGGTTGAATATGATCCAAGTACACATGATCTCAAAACAATATCGATGCATTATTTTGAAGATGATGATATGAAATCTGGCTATACGACTCATGTTCGACCTCCATTGGTTCGTGTTGATCCAGAAAATCGATGTGCTGCCATGTTGGTCTATAATAAAAACATTATAATCATACCTTTCCGTAAGGATGTGGTCGTTGAAGATAATCAGGATTCATTGTTTCTATCAAGTCTAAACAGTCAAAATACTCCTTCTGTAAACCAAAAGAAATTGCCAGTATTGCCATCGTACAAATTGATATTGAATCCAGAACAATATGGTGTTAATATAACAAATGTGCTTGACATACAATTTTTACATAACTACTATGAACCTACATTGATGATACTTTATGAACCAGTACAAACATGGCCCGGAAGGATAGCCGTCCGTCAAGATACTGTTTCGATGATCACTCTATCCTTGGATGTTCATCAACGTGTCCATCCGCATATCTGGTCTATGAATAATCTTCCATTCAACACATTCGCTGCCTTACCGATTCCAAAACCAATCGGTGGTGTATTAATATTCGCTGCTAATGCTTTGATACATTTAAATCAAGGTTTACCACCATACGGTATATCGTTAAATGGTTTTAATGATAGCAATACTTCGTTTCCATTGAAAACACAAGATGATGTCATTATTTCATTGGACTGTTGTCAGGCAATTTTTATTTCCAATAATAAAATTTTACTAAGCTTGAAGGATGGAGAATTATATGTTTTGAAACTTTATAATGATATGACTAGAAGTGTACGAACATTCAATTTCATCCATATCGCATCATCAGCCATAGCAACTAGTATGATTAAATGTGATGAAAGCTTCTATTTCATTGGATCTCGTTTAAGCCATTCATTGCTTATTCAATATGCTGAAAAGATGGATTCGAATAATCCAGAAATGTCTTCTAGTACACGATTCACTCATCAGAATGGCGTTATTAATGGAAATTTAATGATCATACCTGAATATAATGAAAACATTCAATCTGAAGATGAGTATCTCTATGGCGAGGATTGGTATAATACTCAACAATTGAAAAGATCCAATTTGGATGATAAATCTACCGAAGTGTTTTTAGATTCGAATGAACAACATGAAGGAAATGTTACAGAAGAACAAAGTATGAATTCAGAAAATGAAGAAATTGAAAATGCAAATGATGAAAATTTGACTCAAAGTTTATTACGAATTAATCATAAATCGATTGAACAACAAAATTTGTCTTGTACATTGAAATTATGCGATATTATTTACAATATTGGTCCATGCGGCAACGTTTGTCTAGGTGAGCCGAATTTGGTTTTGGAGAATATTGCCAGCCAGCAAGATATTCATATGGAACTTGTTACTACTTCAGGCTATTTTCAAACCGGTGGTCTCACCGTACTACAACGGTCAATTAAACCTCAGATTGAAACCAGTTTCAAATTGCCCGGATGTTATGATTGTTGGACAGCGTACGGTTCAAACTTGTATTATTCTGATAACGAAGCCATGGTACATAAATATTTGATCATTACACAAGAAGATTCAACATTAGTTTTCCAAATTGGTCAAGAAATTAATGAACTCGATCAAAGTGGTTTCATCACACAAAGTCCGACTATTTTTGCCGGCAACATTGGTGATAATAAATATATTCTACAAGTATGTGCCAAAAGTGTTCGTCTATTGGATGGTACTCGTGAGCTTCAACATTTTCCCATCGACATTGGATCTCCATTGATTCATGTTTCCACTGCAGATCCTTATGCTGTTCTTATATCTGAAAAAGGTGTGATCATCATGTTGAGACTGAAAATTGATTTAACGAAAAGCACCGCTCGTTTGGTGGTGATCAAACCGGATCTTTCCACAGCCAAATCACGTATTGTCTCACATTGCATCTATAAAGGATGTTAGCGGTTTATTCACTACAAAAACCAAAATGACCGAATCGGTAAATTCAAAGAAATCTACGGTCGTGAAACAAACCAATTCCGCTCTACCTTTGACCTCAACAATTTCAACGCTATCATCGGCTACAACGATAGATGAAGAAGATGAACTATTATATGGAAATTCGATGGCTAGTTTTTTAAATAACGATAATCAATGTCAAAATGAAAATGATGATCAACAAATGAATGATGAAGTTGAAGAAAAATATGATACCAAAATCGCGATAATAACAAAAACCGAACCAACATATTGGCTTTTTATTGTGCGAGAAAACGGTGTGCTTGAAATTTATAATCTTCCCGAATTTAAACTGGTCTATCTGATCAAGAATTTTCCTTTAGGATTACGTGTACTTGTAGACAGTATTCAAACAACAGATCATTCGTATCAAAATCAAACCGATATGCTAACGATGTCTATTACCAAAGAAATTCTTGTTTGTGGTCTAGGTTTACAAAATAGTCATCCATATTTGTTTGCTCGTTTCGATGAAGACTTTTTCATTTATGAGATATTTCCATTTTATGAATCACAAGTTGAGAATCATTTGAAGATACGATTCAAAAAGATTGGCTCTCATCTTCAATTTGTTAAATTGCCAAAATTTCATGAAAATAATGTTGACCAATGCTATTTGTTCGAAAATCGATCATGGTTACGCTCGTTTACCAACATTGGCGGATTTTCGGGAGTATTTCTCTGCGGTCCTTATCCTTGTTGGTTTTTCATGACTTATCGTGGCGAATTGAGATCTCATAGCATGGACATGGATGGAGCAATCAGCTCATTTGCCATGTTCAACAATGTCAATTGTCCAAATGGTTATCTGTATTTCAATAATAACGAAGAATTGAGATTTTCGACACTTGCTAATCGTTATGAATTAGATTCATATTGGCCTTACAAACATATTCCAATCAATCGTACTGTTCATTATGTAAATTATCATCTGGAAAGTAAAACCTATGCACTTGTTACTAGTCGTTTGATTGATATAACAAGAATCGTTCGAATTGGTGGCGAAGAGAAAGATTATGATTTTATTGAATCCGATTCTCGTTACATTCATTGTAAAACAGAACAATTTGAACTTCAATTATTATCACCAGTCAATTGGACAATCATTCCGGGTACATTAGTTCAATTCGATGAATGGGAGCATATAACTGCTTTGAAAACCGTAATGTTAGCTTCCGAAGGTACTAGCTCAGGTCTAAAAGGCTATATTGCTATCAGTACAAATTATAGCTATGGTGAAGATGTTACGAATCGTGGAAGAATATGGATATTTGACATAATCGAAGTTGTTCCAGAACCAGGCAAACCATTGACTAAGCATAAAATTAAAATTGTTTATTGTAAAGAACAAAAAGGTCCTGTTACGGCCATTTGTCAGGTTCGTGGATATCTCTTGTCAGCGATTGGACAAAAAATTTACATTTGGCAACTTAAAGAATCACAATTAATTGGTATTGCTTTCATAGACACACAAATCTATGTCCATGCTGCCATATCGTTGAAGAATTTAATATTGGTTAGCGATGTTTATAAATCGATTTCATTGTTACGATATCAGGAAGAAACACGAACATTATCGCTTGTCAGTCGTGACCATCGTTC